>NC_057811.1:153439805-153705739 GCF_018294505.1 Triticum aestivum
CACGGGATCATGCATTGCGGTACGAGTAAAGAGACTTGCCGGTAACGAGATTGAACAAGGTATTGGGATACCGACGATCGAATCTCGGGCAAGTAACATACCGATTGACAAAGGGAATTGCATACGGGATTGATTGAATCCTCGACACCGTGGTTCATCCGATGAGATCATCGTGGAACATGTGGGAGCCAACATGGGTATCCAGATCCCGCTGTTGGTTATTAACCGGAGAGGCGTCTCGGTCATGTCTGCATGTCTCCCGAACCCGTAGGGTCTACACACTTAAGGTTCGGTGACGCTAGGGTTGTAGAGATATGTGTATGCGGAAACCCGAAAGTTGTTCGGAGTCCCGGATGAGATCCCGGACGTCACGAGAGGTTCCGGAATGGTCCGGAGGTGAAGAATTATATATAGGAAGTCAAGTTTCGGCCACCGGGAAAGTTTCGGGGGTTACCGGTATTGTACCGGGACCACCGGAAGGGTCCCGGGGGTCCACCGGGTGGGGCCACCTATCTCGGAGGGCCCCGTGGGCTGAAGTGGGAAGGGAACCAGCCCCTAGTGGGCTGGGCGCCCCCCATGGGCCTCCCCCCATGCGCCTAGGGTTGGGAACCCTAGGGTGGGGGGGCTTCCCACTTGCCTTGGGGGGCAAGGCACCCCCTTTCCCCCTTTGGCCGCCCCCCCTTGAGATCCCATCTCCAGGGCCGGCGCCCCCCCAGGGGGCCTATATAAAGGGGGGGGAGGAAGGGCAGCAAGAAGACAGCCTTGGGCGCCTCCCTCCTCCCCTGCTACACCTCTCCGTCTCGCAGAAGCTCGGCGAAGCCCTGCCGGAGACCCGCTACATCCACCACCACGCCGTCGTGCTGCTGGATCTCCATCAACCTCTCCTTCCCCCTTGCTAGATCAAGAAGGAGGAGACGTCGCTGCACCGTACGTGTGTTGAACGCGGAGGTGCCGTCCGTTCGGCACTCGGTCATCGGTGATTTGGATCACGGCGAGTACGACTCCGTCATCCACGTTCATTGGAACGCTTCCGCTCGCGATCTACAAGGGTATGTAGATGCACTCCTTTCCCCTCGTTGCTAGTATACTCCATAGATGCATCTTGGTGAGCGTAGGAAAATTTTAAAATTATGCTACGATTCCCAACAGTGGCATCATGAGCCAGGCCTATGCGTAGTTACTATGCACGAGTAGAACACAAAGAAGTTGTGGGCGTTGATGTTGCCAATTCTTCTTGCCGCTACTAGTCGTTTCTTGTTTCGGCGGCATTGTAGGATGAAGCGGCCCGGACCGACCTTACACGTACGCTTACGTGAGACAGGTTCCACCGACTGACATGCACTAGTTGCATAAGGTGGCTAGCGGGTGTCTGTCTCTCCTACTTTAGTCGAAACGGATTCGATGAAAAGGGTCCTTATGAAGGGTAAATAGAAATTGGCAAATCACGTTGTGGTCATACGTAGGTAAGAAAACGTTCTTGCTAGAAACCTACAAACCACGTAAAAACTTGCAACAACAATTAGAGGACGTCTAACTTGTTTTTGCAGCAAGTGCTATGTGATGTGATATGGCCAGAAGATGTGATGAATGATATATGTGATGTATGAGATTGATCATATTCTTGTAATAGGAATCACGACTTGCATGTCGATGAGTATGACAACCGGCAGGAGCCATAGGAGTTGTCTTTATTATTTTGCATGACCTGCGTGTCATTGAATAACGCCATGTAATTTACTTTACTTTGTTGCTAAACGCGTTAGCCATAGAAGTAGAAGTAATCGTTGGCGTGACGACTTCATGAAGACACAATGATGGAGATCATGATGATAAAGATCATGGTGTCATGCCGGTGACGAAGATGATCATGGTGCCCCGAAGATGGAGATCAAAGGAGCATAATGATATTGGCCATATCATGTCACTATTTGATTGCATGTGATGTTTATCATGTTTTTGCATCTTATTTGCTTAGAACGACGGTAGTAAGTAAGATGATCCCTTATAATAATTTCAAGAAAGTGTTCACCCTAACTGTGCACCGTTGCGAAGGTTCGTTGTTTCGAAGCACCACGTGATGATCGGGTGTGATAGATTCTAACGTTCGAATACAACGGGTGTTGACGAGCCTAGCATGTACAGACATGGCCTCGGAACACACGCAATACACTTAGGTTGACTTGACGAGCCTAGCATGTACAGACATGGCCTCGGAACACGGAGGACCGAAAGGTCGAGCATGAGTCGTATAGAAGATGCGATCAACATGGAGATGTTCACCGATCTTGACTAGTCCGTCTCACGTGATGATCGGACACGGCCTAGTTAAATTCGGATCATGTATTACTTAGATGACTAGAGGGATGTCTATCTGAGTGGGAGTTCATTAAATAATTTGATTAGATGAACTTAATTATCATGAACTTAGTCTAAAATCTTTACACTATGTCTTGTAGATCAAATGGCCAACGTTGTCCTCAATTTCAACGCGTTCCTAGAGAAAACCAAGCTGAAAGATGATGGCAGCAACTATACGGACTGGGTCCGGAACCTGAGGATCATCCTCATAGTAGCCAAGAAAGATTATGTCTTAGAAGCACCGCTAGGTGATGCACCATTCCCACAGAACCAAGATGTTATGAACGCTTGGCAGCAGCGTGCTGATGATTACTCCCTCGTTCAGTGCGGCATGCTTTACAGCCTAGAACCGGGTCTCCAAAAGCGTTTTGAGAAACATGGAGCATATGAGATGTTCGAGGAGCTGAAATTAGTTTTCCAAGCTCATGCCCGGGTCGAGAGATATGAAGTCTCCGACAAGTTCTTCAGCTGTAAAATGGAGGAAAATAGTTCTGTAAGTGAGCACATACTCAGAATGTCTGGGTTGCACAACCGCTTGACTCAGCTGGGAGTTAATCTCCCGGATGACGCGGTCATTGACAGAATCCTTCAGTCGCTTCCACCAAGCTTCAAGAGCTTTGTGATGAACTACAATATGCAGGGGATGGAAAAGACCATTCCTAAGGTATATTCGATGCTGAAATCAGCGGAGGTGGAAATCAGAAAAGAACACCAAGTGTTGATGGTGAATAAAATCACTAAGTTCAAGAAGGGCAAGGGTAAGAAGAACTTCAAGAAGGACGGCAAGGGAGTTGCCACGCCCGGTAAACCAGTTACTGGGAAGAAGTCAAAGAATGGACCCAAGCCCGAGACTGAGTGCTTTTATTGCAAGGGAAGTGGTCACTGGAAGCGGAACTGCCCCAAATACTTAGCGGACAAGAAGAAGGCCGGCAACACCAAAGGTATATGTGATATACATGTAATTGATGTGTACCTTACCAGTACTCGTAGTAGCTCCTGGGTATTTGATACCGGTGCGGTTGCTCATATTTGTAACTCAAAACAGGAACTACGGAATAAACGGAGACTGGCGAAGGACGAGGTGACGATGCGCGTCGGGAATGGTTCCAAGGTCAATGTGATCGCCGTCGGCACGCTACCTCTGCATCTACCTACGGGATTAGTTTTAAACCTCAATAATTGTTATTTAGTGCCAGCTTTGAGCATGAACATTGTATCTGGATCTCGTTTAATTCGAGATGGCTACTCATTTAAATCCGAGAATAATGGTTGTTCTATTTATTTGAGAGATATGTTTTATGGTCATGCCCCGCTGGTCAATGGTTTATTTTTGATGAATCTCGAACGTGATGTTACACATGTTCATAGTGTGAATACCAAAAGATGTAAAGTTGATGACGATAGCCCCACATACTTGTGGCACTGCCGCCTTGGTCACATTGGTGTCAAGCGCATGAAGAAGCTCCATGCAGATGGACTTTTGGAGTCTCTTGATTACGAATAATTTGACACGTGCGAACCATGCCTCATGGGTAAGATGACCAAGACTCCGTTCTCCGGAACAATGGAGCGAGCAACCAACTTATTGGAAATCATACATACCGATGTGTGTGGTCCAATGAGTGCTGAGGCTCGCGGAGGATATCGTTATGTTCTCACTCTCACTGATGATTTAAGTATATATGGGTATGTCTACCTAATGAAACACAAGTCTGAAACCTTTGAAAAGTTCAAGGAATTTCAGAGTGAAGTTGAGAATCAACGTGACAGGAAAATAAAATTCTTACGATCAGATCGTGGTGGAGAATATTTAAGTCACGAATTTGGTACACACTTAAGGAAATGTGGAATAGTTTCACAACTCACGCCGCCTGGAACACCTCAGAGAAATGGTGTGTCCGAACATCGTAATCGCACTCTATTGGATATGGTGCGATCTATGATGTCTCTTACCGATTTACCGCTCTCATTTTGGGGTTATGCTTTAGAGACTGCCGCATTCACTTTAAATAGGGCTCCGTCGAAATCCGTTGAGACGACACCGTATGAATTATGGTTTGGGAAGAAACCTAAGCTGTCGTTTCTAAAAGTTTGGGGATGCGATGCTTATGTCAAGAAACTTCAACCTGAAAAGCTCGAACCCAAGTCGAAAAAATGCGTCTTCATAGGATACCCTAAGGAAACTATTGGGTATACCTTCTACCTCAGATCCGAAGGCAAGATCTTCGTTGCCAAGAACGGGTCCTTTCTGGAGAAGGAGTTTCTCTCGAAAGAATTGAGTGGGAGGAAAGTGGAACTTGATGAGGTGATAGTCACCCCTTCCGAACCGGAAAGTAGCGCAACGCGGGAAAATGTTCCTGTGGTGCCTACACCGACTGGGGAGGAAGTTAATGATGATGATCATGAAGCTTCGGATCAAGTTACTACTGAACTTCGTAGGTCCACAAGGACACGTTCCGCACCAGAGTGGTACGGCAACCCTGTCCTGGAAATCATGTTGTTAGACAACGGTGAACCTTCGAACTATGAAGAAGCGATGGCGGGCCCGGATTCCGACAAATGGCTAGAAGCCATGAAATCCGAGATAGGATCCATGTATGAAAACGAAGTATGGACTTTGACTGACTTGCCCGATGATCGGCGAGCCATAGAAAATAAATGGATCTTTAAGAAGAAGACAGACGCGGATGGTAATGTGACCATCTACAAAGCTCGACTTGTCGCTAAGGGTTATCGACAAGTTCAAGGGGTTGACTACGATGAGACTTTCTCACCCGTAGCGAAGCTGAAGTCCGTCCGAATCATGTTAGCAATTGCCGCATACTATGATTATGAGATATGGCACATGGACGTCAAAACGGCATTCCTTAACGGCTTCCTTAAGGAAGAGTTGTATATGATGCAGCCGGAAGGTTTTGTCGATCCTAAGAATGCTAACAAAGTATGCAAGCTCCAGCGCTCAATCTATGGGCTGGTGCAAGCATCTCGGAGTTGGAACATTCGCTTTGATGAGATGATCAAAGCGTTTGGGTTTACACAGACTTATGGAGAAGGCTGTGTTTACAAGAAAGTGAGTGGGAGCTCTGTAGCATTTCTCATATTATATGTGGATGACATACTATTGATGGGAAATGATATAGAATTCTTGGAAAGTATAAAGGCCTATTTGAATAAGTGTTTTTCAATGAAGGACCTTGGAGAAGCTGCTTATATATTAGGCATCAAGATCTATAGAGATAGATCAAGACGCCTCATTGGTCTTTCACAGAGTACATACCTTGACAAGATATTGAAGAAGTTCAATATGGATCAGTCCAAGAAGGGGTTCTTGCCTGTATTGCAAGGTGTGCAATTGAGCACGGCTCAATGCCCGACCACGGCAGAAGATAGAGAAAAGATGAGTGTCATCCCCTATGCCTCGGCCATAGGGTCTATTATGTATGCCATGCTGTGTACCAGACCTGATGTAAACCTTGCCGTAAGTTTGGTAGGAAGGTACCAAAGTAATCCCGGCATGGAACACTGGACAGCGGTCAAGAATATCCTGAAGTACCTGAAGAGGACTAAGGATATGTTTCTCGTTTATGGAGGTGACGAAGAGCTCGTCATAAAGGGTTACGTCGACGCTAGCTTCGACACAGATCTGGATGACTCAAAGTCACAAACCGGATTCGTGTATATTTTGAATGGAGGAGCAGTAAGCTGGTGCAGTTGCAAGCAAAGCGTCGTGGCGGGATCTACATGTGAAGCGTAGTACATGGCAGCCTCGGAGGCAGCACAGGAAGCAGTCTGGATGAAGGAGTTCATTACCGACCTAGGGGTGATTCCCAATGCGTCGGGCCCGATGACTCTCTTCTGTGACAACACTGGAGCCATTGCCCTTGCGAAGGAGCCCAGGTTTCACAGAAAGACCAGGCATATCAAGCGTCGCTTCAACTCCATTCGTGAAAGTGTTCAAAATGGAGACATAGATATTTGTAAAGTACATACGGACCTGAATGTAGCAGATCCGTTGACTAAACCTCTCCCTAGGGCAAAACATGATCAACACCAGGACGCAATGGGTGTTCGATTCATCACAATGTAACTAGATTATTGACCCTAGTGCAAGTGGGAGACTGTTGGAAATATGCCCTAGAGGCAATAATAAATGGTTATTATTATATTTCTTTGTTCATGGTAATTGTCTATTGTTCATGCTATAATTGTATTGTCCGGAAATCGTAATACATGTGTGAATACATAGACCACAACGTGTCCCTAGTAAGCCTCTAGTTGACTAGCTCATTGATCAACAGATAGTCATGGTTTCCTGACTATGGACATTGGATGTCGTTGATAACGGGATCACATCATTAGGAGAATGATGTGATGGACAAGACCCAATCCTAAGCATAGCATAAAAGATCGTGTAGTTTCGTTTGCTAGAGCTTTTCCAATGTCAAGCATCTTTTCCTTAGACCATGAGATCGTGCAACTACCGGATACCGTAGGAGTGCTTTGGGTGTGCCAAACGTCACAACGTAACTGGGTGACTATAAAGGTGCACTACGGGTATCTCCGAAAGTGTCTGTTGGGTTGGCACGGATCGAGACTGGGATTTGTCACTCCGTGTGACGGAGAGGTATCTCTGGGCCCACTCGGTAATGCATCATCATAATGAGCTCAATGTGACTAAGGCGTTAGTCACGGGATCATGCATTGCGGTACGAGTAAAGAGACTTGCCGGTAACGAGATTGAACAAGGTATTGGGATACCGATGATCGAATCTCGGGCAAGTAACATACCGATTGACAAAGGGAATTGCATACGGGATTGATTGAATCCTCGACACCGTGGTTCATCCGATGAGATCATCGTGGAACATGTGGGAGCCAACATGGGTATCCAGATCCCGCTGTTGGTTATTGATCGGAGAGGCGTCTCGGTCATGTCTGCATGTCTCCCGAACCCGTAGGGTCTACACACTTAAGGTTCGGTGACGCTAGGGTTGTAGAGATATGTGTATGCGGAAACCCGAAAGTTTTTCGGAGTCCCGGATGAGATCCCGGACGTCACGAGAGGTTCCGGAATGGTCCGGAGGTGAAGAATTATATATAGGAAGTCAAGTTTCGGCCACCGAGAAAGTTTCGGGGGTTACCGGTATTGTACCGGGACCACCGGAAGGGTCCCGGGGGTCCACCGGGTGGGGCCACCTATCCCGGAGGGCCCCGTGGGCTGAAGTGGGAAGGGAACCAGCCCCTAGTGGGCTGGGCGCCCCCCCATGGGCCTCCCCCCATGCGCCTAGGGTTGGGAACCCTAGGGTGGGGGGGCTTCCCACTTGCCTTGGGGGGCAAGGCACCCCCTTTCCCCCTTTGGCCGCCGCCCCCCCTTGAGATCCCATCTCCAGGGCCGGCGCCCCCCCAGGGGGCCTATATAAAGGGGGGGAGGGAGGGCAGCAAGAAGACAGCCTTGGGCCCCTCCCTCCTCCCCTGCTACACGTCTCCGTCTCGCAGAAGCTCGGCGAAGCCCTGCCGGAGACCCGCTACATCCACCACCACGCCGTCGTGCTGCTGGATCTCCATCAACCTCTCGTTCCCCCTTGCTGGATCAAGAAAGGAGGAGACGTCGCTGCACCGTACGTGTGTTGAACGCGGAGGTGTCGTCCGTTCGGCACTCGGTCATCGGTGATTTGGATCACGGCGAGTACGACTCCGTCATCCACGTTCATTGGAACGCTTCCGCTCGCGATCTACAAGGGTATGTAGATGCACTCCTTTCCCCTCGTTGCTAGTATACTCCATAGATGCATCTTGGTGAGCGTAGGAAAATTTTAAAATTATGCTACGATTCCCAACAAGGAGGTGGGTTGTGGCCCATTAGGGGAGAAATTCCTACACAAGGAAAATCCTTCTTGCTTGGGCTTGGCCTTCTTGGCTCCCTTCTTTGACTGGTCTTGACTGATGATGTGGCACTCCACGTAGGATAGGGGGTGTCACCTTAAGTAGGATTAAAATCCTCTACTAGAACAATTTTGATTTGGTTTCTAGTGTTGTTTGTGGTTTATGAAGCTTGGTTTATTGTGCTAGAAGCATGGTATATTATGCATATTTTTCACTAGATTTAAGCAAGCTCTTGTCAGCATGGAATCAATTTCTTGGAAGTAATGTGCTCCGATTACATTTTTTCCCTGCCTCATACAACTTTTTTCATACTTCAATGGACCCATGCTTTCATTACATACCCCCTTGATACAACCTGCTTCCATATATTAATGATGGCATCGATCCAATCATTTGATTTGATCTTTTGTACCACGAATACACACAATCGTGCATATCATATTTTATAGAAGAAAAGGGGTATAGAACCTAGTCCACTGCATGGTGTTACAGAATTTACACCATCTTACATCCACCGTTCCTACACAACCAACACACACATATGGACAACTCACGTCTTGCCCACGTTGATAGGGAAGCGAATAAGCGATCAAGCTCCCTTTTCAATAGTCCTTCCTTGACAGTATGCATCACCAGTGCTTCAATTGAAGGGGTGCCCCATCAAACACAATGGCGTCCCGATGTTTCCGTATCACCCACGTGACAAGGTCGAAGATGGCTCATAGATCCTTCGGCCTTTGTCTATCATTTGACCTTGTTGCACACCAATCCGCGAGAATGTCATTTGGTATTGACGCACATTCTCGCCTTCCGAAAGCGGTACATAGGAGCGTTCAAACCGTTCTTGCAAACACACATGTCAACAATATGTGATCAATGGTCTTCTCCAATTGCTCACAAAAAGGGCAGGTGATAACCCACAAGTATAGGGGATCGCAACAGTTTTCGAGGGTAGAGTATTCAACCCAAATTTATTGATTCGACACAAGGGGAGCCAAAGAATATTCTCAAGTATTAGCAGCTGAGTTGTCAATTCAACCACACCTGGATAACTTAGTATCTGCAGCAAAGTGTTTAGTAGCAAAGTAATATGATAGTAGTGGTAACGGTAACAAAAGTAACAGAAGCAAAAGTAATATTTTTGGTGTTTTATAGTGATTGTATCAGCAGCAACGGAAAAGTAAATAAGCGAAGAACAATATGTGAAAAGCTCGTAGGCATTGGATCGGTGATGGAGAATTATGCCGGATGTGGTTCATCATGTAACAATCATAACATAGGGTGACACAGAACTAGCTCCAATTCTTCAATGTAATGTAGGCATGTATTCCGAATATAGTCATACGTGCTTATGGAAAAGAACTTGCATGACATCTTTTGTCCTACCCTCCCGTGGCAGCGGGGTCCTAGCGGAAACTAAGGGATATTAAGGCCTCCTTTTAATAGAGTACCGGAACAAAGCATTAGCACATAGTGAATACATGAACTCCTCAAACTATGGTCATCACCGGGAGTGGTCCCGATTATTGTCACTTCGGAGTTGCCGGATCATAACACATAGTAGGTGACTATAGACTTGCAAGATAGGATTAAGAACACACATATATTCATGAAAACATAATAGGTTCAGATCTGAAATCATGGCAGTCGGGCCCTAGTGACAAGCATTAAGCATAGCAAAGTCATAGCAACATCAATCTCAGAACATAGTGGATACTAGGGATCAAACCCTAACAAAACTAACTTGATTACATGATAGATCTCATCCAACCCATCACCGTCCAGCAAGCCTACGATGGAATTACTCACGCACGGCGGTGAGCATCATGAAATTGGTGATGGAGGATGGTTGATGATGACGACGGCAACGAACCCCCCTCTCCGGAGCCCCGAACGGACTCCAGATCAGCCCTCCCGAGAGGTTTTTGGGCTTGGCGGCGGCTCCGTATCGTAAAACGCGATGAATTCTTCTCCTTGATTTTTTTCTCACCGAAAGCAAATATATAGAGTTGGAGTTGAGGTCGGAGGAGATCCAGGGGGCCCACGAGGTAGGGGGCGCGCCCTAGGGGGGAGGGCGCGCCCCCACCCTCGTGGACAGGGTGTGGGCCCCCTGGTCTTCATCTTTTGCAAGGATTTTTTATTATTTCCAAATAGACGTTCCGTGGAGTTTCAGGTCATTCCGAGAACTTTTGTTTCTGCACATAAATAACATCATGGAAAGTTTGCTGAAAATAGCGTCAGTCCGGGTTAGTTCCATTCAAATCATGCAAGTTAGAGTCCAAAACAAGGGCAAAAGTGTTTGGAAAAGTAGATACGACGGAGACGTATCAACTCCCCCAAGCTTAAACCTTTGCTTGTCCTCAAGCAATTCAGTTGATAAACTGAAAGTGATAAAGAAAAACTTTTACAAACTCTGTTTGCTCTTGTTGTTGTAAATATGTAAAGCCAGCATTCAAGTTTTCAGCAAAGATTATGACTAACCATATTTGCAATAACTCTTAGGTCTCATGTTTACTCATATCAATAGCATAATCAACTAGCGAGTCATAATAATAAATCTCGGATGACAACACTTTCTCAAAACAATCATGATATGATATAACAAGATGGTATCTCGCTAGCCCTTTCTGAGACCGCAAAACATAAATGCAGAGCACCTTTAAAGATCAAGGACTGACTAGACATTGTAATTCATGGTAAAAGAGATCCAGTCATAGTCATACCCAATATAAATTAATAATAATGGATGCAAATGATAGCTGTGCTCTCCAGCTAGTGCTTTTTAATAAGAGGGTGATGACTCAACATAAAAGTAAATAGATAGGCCCTTCACAGAGAGAAGCAGGGATTTGTAGAGGCACCAGAGCTCGGTTTTGAAATAGAGATAAATAATATTTTGAGCGGCATACTTTCATTGTCAACATAACAACCAAGAGATGGCGATATCTTCCATGCTACACACATTATAGGCGGTTCCCAAACAGAATGGTAAAGTTTATACTCCCCCTCCACCAACAAGCATCAATCCATGACTTGCTCGAAACAACGAGTGTCTCCAACTAGCAACAGTCCCAGGGGGAGTTTTGTTTGCAATTATTTCGATTTAGTTTGCATAAAGCATGGGACTGGGCATCCCGGTGACCAGCCATTTTCTCGTGAGTGAGGAGTGGAGTCCACTCCTCTTGAGAATAACCCGCCTAACATGGAAGATAAGGGCAGCCCTAATTGATACATGAGCTATTCGAGCATACAAAGCAGAATGTTTATTTGAAGGTTTAGAGTTTGGCACATAAAATTTACTTGGAACGGCAGGTAGATACCGCATATAGGAAGGTATAGTGGACTCATATGGAATAACTTTGGGGTTTAAGGGATTGGATGCACAAGCAGTATTCCCGCTTAGTACTGGTGAAGGCTAGCAAAAGACTGGGAAGCGACCAACTAGAGAGCGACAACAGTCATGAACATGCATTAAAATTAATAAACATTGGATGCAAGCATGAGTAGGATATAATCCACCATGAACATAAATATCGTGAAGGCTATGTTGATTTTGTTTCAACTACATGTGTGAACATGTGCCAAGTCAAGTCACTTAAATCATTCAAAGGAGGATACCACCCCACTATACCACATTACAACCATTTTAATAGCATGTTGGCACGCAAGGTAAACCATTATAACTCATAGCTAATCAAGCATGGCATAAGCAACTATGATCTCTAATTGTCATTGCAAACATGTTTATTCATAATAGGCTGAATCAGGAACGATGAACTAATCATATTTACAAAAACAAGAGAGGTCGAGTTCATACCAGCTTTTCTTATCTCAGTCAGTCCATCATATATCGTCATAATTGCCTTTCACTTGCACGACCGAACGATGTGAAAATAATAAGAGTGCACGTACATTGGACTAAGCTGGAATCTGCGAGCATTCAATAAACAGGAGAAGACAAGGCAATATGGGCTTTTGGTTAAATCAACAATAATGCATATAAGAGCCACTTCAACAATTTAATCATGGTCTTCTCCTATCGACCCCCAAAGAAAAGAAACGAAATAAAACTATTTACACGGGAAAGCTCCCAACAAGCAAAAGAAGAACGGGAAATCTTTTTGGGTTTTCTTTTTAATTATTACTACTACAGCAAGAAAGTAAACTAACTTAAAAGCTACACTAATTTTTTTTGTTTTTATTAAGGTTTAACAAACACACAAGAAGAAAGCAAGAAAAAGAAAATAAACTAGCATGGATAGTACAATGAAAGAGTATGAGCACCGACATCTAGCAATGAGTGTGCAAACATAAATGTAATGTCGGTGGGAAATACGTACTCCCCCAAGCTTAGGCTTTTGGCCTAAGTTGGTTCATTGCCACGGATGGCCTGGCGGATACCCGTAGGTGTAGCTGGGGTCGTACTGCGATGCAGCGGTTATCGCCTCCTGAGCTGCAGCGTGGCGGCGAGCTGCCTCCGCCCTCCTCTCGTACTCATCTTCCTCCTCTCTGGTGATAAAATGTCTTCCTCTTGCCTGATAATCAAAGAAGGCAGGAGCAGGAAGAGTAATACGGAAAGCATGACGTCTGTCAAAGATTAAGCGATATCGGAGAGGTGATTCATTCCTCTCGACAAACTGGTGATAGACCGTAGAGTTGTAGTCTAAATAAGTAGGAGGCAACTCAATGTCATCCTCACGAACGTCCACACCAAGAAAATCAGCTAAGCGGGTTGCATAAATTCCACCAAAGAAATCTCCATTAAATCTATTATTATGCAACCTACGTGCAACAATGGCTCCCAAATTATAAGATTTGTCTCCTAACACAACACTCCTAAGAATACTGAGATCAGGGACACACATGTGACATGCTTCATCTTTACCATTTATGCACCTACCTATGAAGAGAGCAAAATAATGTATAGCAGGAAAATGAATGATCCCTATGGTATCTTGTGCTATATCTCTAGAGTCCCCCACGGTTATACCAGCAAGAAAGTTTCTAAATTCAGATTTACGGGGTTCACTAACACTACCCCATTGTGGAAGTTTGCAAGCAGAAGTAAAATCCTCTAAGTCCATGGTATAAGATTTTTCATAAAGATCAAACATGACAGTTGGAGAATTACGTGAAGATGAAAATTCAAACCTCCTCACAAATGAACTAGTGAGATGATAGTATTGGCTGCACTTCTCTGCCTCAAAGCTCACAAGATCAACGTTACGCAAATATGCGTTAAATTCTTCCTTGATTCCCACTTGATCCATAAAATTTTTTGAAGGCCATTCGCAGGGCCGCACAGGAGCGTCCCTTGGTGGCTCCTCATCAGCATCACGCATTGCAAGCCTGGGTCCTTGCTTCCTTGAAGAACCACCTTGGAACATTTTTCTAAGCATATTTCTTCCTCTGAAAAATTTCTGAAATTTTTATTAACTTCAAACAAAAGTGAACCAACCTCAATAAAATTGATAGCAACTACTCCTACAAATGCCTAGAGCCTATAGCATGCATTAGAAATACTTGGAACCATATAAATTTGACATGCAAGCTCAAGAACATGGTCACCAAGGCAGCAAAAATTTGCAATGAATAAAGAACTAGAGCAAAAACTAATTGGACCAATGGAGGAGTCACATACCAAGGAACAATCTCCCCAAGCAGTTTTGTGAGAGGTGCTTTGAGCAAGGAGATCGAAAATCGCAGCAAAATGAGCTAGAACTCATGCTTGAGCTGGATATTGGTGTTTGTGGGAGAAAGAAGGAGTGTATGGGTGCAGGAATAAGTGGAGGAGGGCCACCGTGGGCCCACGAGGCAGGGGGGCGCGCCCAAGGGGGTAGGGCGCGCCCTCCACCCTCGTGGCCAGGTGCTTGCCCCTCCTGCTGTGTTCTCAGTGCCAGAAATTCTCAAATATTCTAGAAAAAATCATATTCCATTTTCAGGGCATTTGGAGAACTTTTATTTTCGGGGTATTTTTATATTGCACGGATAAATCAGGAAACAAACAAAAAAAATACTATTTTTACTTTATTTCAACTTAATAACAGAAAGTAGAAAGAGGGTACATAAGGTTGTGCCTTCTAGTTTCATCCATCTCATGCTCATCAAAAGGAATCCACTAACAAGGTTGATCAAGTCTTGTTAACAAACTCATTTCGAATAATCATGGAACCGGAGAAATTTTGAATAACACTATGTTACCTCAACGGGGATATGCACATCCCCAATAATAAGAATATCATATTTCTTCTTGACAGTAGGAAGAGGAAATTCAAAACCTCCAAATATAATCGATGGAATTTTTCCAATAGAGTTGATACTATGAACTTGAGGTTGTTTCCTCGGAAAGTGTATTGTATGCTCATTACCATTAACATGAAAAGTGACATTGCCTTTGTTGCAATCAATAACAGCCCCTGCAGTATTCAAAAAAGGTCTTCCAAGAATAATAGACATGCTATCGTCCTCGGGGATATCAAGAATAACAAAGTCCGTTAAAATAGTAACGTTTGCAACCACAACAGGCACATCCTCACAAATACCGACAGGTATAGCAGTTGATTTATCAGCCATTTGCAAAGATATTTCAGTAGGTGTCAACTATTCAAATCAAGTCTACGATATAAAGAGAGAGGCATAACACTAACACCGGCTCCAAGATCACATAAAGCAGTTTTAACATAATTTCTTTTAATGGAGCATGGTATAGTAGGTACTCCTGGATCTCCAAGTTTCTTTGGTATTCCACCCTTAAAAGTATAATTAGCAAGCATGGTGGAAATCTCAGCTTTCGGTATCTTTCTTTTATTAGTAACAATATCTTTCATATACTTAGCATAAGGATTCATTTTGAGCATATCAGTCAAACGCATACGCAAAAAGATAGGTCTAATCATTTCAGCAAAGGGCTCAAAATCCTCATCATCCTTTTTCTTGGATGGTTTTGGAGGAAAAGGCATGGGTTTCTAAACCCAAGGTTCCCTTTCTTTACCATGTTTCCTAGCAACAAAGTCTCTCTTATCATAACGTTGATTCTTTGATTATGGGTTATCAAGATCAACAGCAGGTTCAATTTCTACATCATTATCATTACTAGGTTGAACATCATCATTAACATTTTCACTAGGTTCATGTTCATTACCAGATTGTGTTTCAGCATCAGAAATAGAGATATCATTTGGATTCTCAGGTGGTTCAGCAATAGGTTCACTAGGAGCTTGCAAAGTCCTATCATTTTTCTTTTTCTTCTTTTTAGAAGAACTAGGTGCATCAATATTATTTCTCTGAGAATCTTGCTCAATTCTCTTAGGGTGGCCTTCAGGATACAAAGGTTCCTGAGTCATCTTACCAGTTCTAGTAGCCACTCTAACAGCATAATAATTTTTCTTACTATTCATTTCATTGAGCAAATCATTTTGAGCTTTAAGCACTTGTTCTACTTGAGTGGTAACCATAGAAGCATGTTTAGTAATGAGTTTAAGTTCACCTCTAACATCAGCCATGTAATTACACAAGTGTTCAAGCGTATTGGAATTGTATTTCAATTGTCTACCAAAATAAGCATTGAAGTTTTCTTGTTTGACAATAAAATTATCAAACTCTTCTAAGCATTGTCTAGCAGACTTATAGTGAGGAATATCTCCTTCATCAAATCTATAGAGAGAATTTACCTTTACTACCTGTGTCGGGTTATCAAGACCATGAGGTTCTTCAATAGGTAATGGATTAAGATCATATGTTTCTTCAACAGGCGGTAGATTAAGACCATGTATTTCTTCAATAGGAGGTAAATTCTTAACATCTTCAGCTTTAATACCTTTTTCTTTCATAGATTTCTTTGCCTCTTGCATATCTTCAGGACTGAGAAATAGAGCACCTCTCTTCTTCGGAGTTGGTTTAGGAATAGGCTCAGGAACTGGCTCAGGAGCTGGCTCAGGAAGTGTCCAATTATTTTCATTTGTCAACATATTATTCAATAGGATTTTAGCTTCATCCGGTGTTCTTTCCCTGAAAACAGAACCAGCACAACTATCCAGGTAATCTCTGGAAGCATCGGTTAGTCCATTGTAAAAGATATCAAGTATTTCATTTTTCTTGAGAGGATGATCAGGCAAAGCATTAAGTAACTTGAGAAGCCTCCCCCAAGCTTGTGGGAGACTCTCTTCTTCAATTTGCACGAAGTTGTATATTTCCCTCAAAGCAGCTTATTTCTTATGAGCAGGGAAATATTTAGCAGAGAAGTAATAAATTATATCCTGGGGACTACGCACACAACCAGGATCAAGGGAATTAAACCATATCTTAGCATCACCCTTTAATGAGAACGGAAATATTTTAAGGATATAAAAGTAGCGAGATCTCTCATCATTAGTGAACAGGGTGGCTATATCATTTAATTTAGTAAGATGTGCCACAACAGTTTCAGATTCATATCCATGAAAAGGATCAGATTCAACCAAAGTAATTATATCAGGATCAATAGAGAATTCATAATCCTTATCGGTAACACAGATAGGTGAGGTTGCAAAAGCAGGGTCAGGTCTCATTCTATCATTAAGAGATTGCTGATTCCATTTAGCTAATAATCTCTTGAGCTCATATCTATCTTTGCAAGCTAAAATAGCTAAGGAAGCTTCTTTATCAAAAACATAACCCTCAGGAATAACAGGCAAGTTTTCATCATCACTTTCATCAATATAATCAGTTTCAATAATTTCTTTCTGTCTAGCCCTAGCAATTTGTTCATCAAGAAATTCACCAAGGGGTACAGTAGTATCAAGCATAGAAGTAGTTTCATCATAAGTATCCAGCATAGCAGACGTGGCATCATCAATAACATGCGACATATCAGAACGAATAGCAGAAGCAGGTTTAGGTGTCGCAAGCTTACTCAAAACAGAAGGTGAATCAAGTGCAGAGCTAGATTGCAATTCCTTACCCCCCCCTCGTAGTTGAGGGATAAATTGTTGTCTTAGCGTCTTTCAAGTTCTTCATAGTGACCAGCAGATATAAATCCCAAGTGACTCAAAGAATAGAGCTATGCTCCCCGGCAACGGCGCCAGAAAATAGTCTTGATAACCCACAAGTATAGGGGATCGCAACAGTTTTCGAGGGTAGAGTATTCAACCCAAATTTATTGATTTGACACAAGGGGAGCCAAAGAATATTCTCAAGTATTAGCAGCTGAGTTGTCAATTCAACCACACCTGGATAACTTAGTATCTGCAGCAAAGTGTTTAGTAGCAAAGTAATATGATAGTAGTGGTAACGGTAACAAAAGTAACAGAAGCAAAAGTAATATTTTTGGTGTTTTATAGTGATTGTATCAGCAGCAACGGAAAAGTAAATAAGCGAAGAACAATATGTGAAAAGCTCGTAGGCATTGGATCGGTGATGGAGAATTATGCCGGATGTGGTTCATCATGTAACAATCATAACATAGGGTGACACAGAACTAGCTCCAATTCTTCAATGTAATGTAGGCATGTATTCCGAATATAGTCATACGTGCTTATGGAAAAGAACTTGCATGACATCTTTTGTCCTACCCTCCCGTGGCAGCGGGGTCCTAGCGGAAACTAAGGGATATTAAGGCCTCCTTTTAATAGAGTACCGGAACAAAGCATTAGCACATAGTGAATACATGAACTCCTCAAACTATGGTCATCACCGGGAGTGGTCCCGATTATTGTCACTTCGGAGTTGCCGGATCATAACACATAGTAGGTGACTATAGACTTGCAAGATAGGATTAAGAACACACATATATTCATGAAAACATAATAGGTTCAGATCTGAAATCATGGCAGTCGGGCCCTAGTGACAAGCATTAAGCATAGCAAAGTCATAGCAACATCAATCTCAGAACATAGTGGATACTAGGGATCAAACCCTAACAAAACTAACTCGATTACATGATAGATCTCATCCAACCCATCACCGTCCAGCAAGCCTACGATGGAATTACTCACGCACGGCGGTGAGCATCATGAAATTGGTGATGGAGGATGGTTGATGATGACGACGGCGACGAACCCCCCTCTCCGGAGCCCCGAACGGACTCCAGATCAGCCCTCCCGAGAGGTTTTTGGGCTTGGCGGCGGCTCCGTATCGTACGACGCGATGAATTCTTCTCCTTGATTTTTTGCTCCCCGAAAGCAAATATATAGAGTTGGAGTTGAGGTCGGAGGAGCTCCAGGGGACCCACGAGGTAGGGGGGCGCGCCCTAGGGGGAGGGCGCGCCCCCACCCTCGCGGACAGGGTGTGGGCTCCCTGGTCTTCATCTTTTGGAAGGATTTTTTATTATTTCCAAATAGACGTTCCGTGGAGTTTCATGTCATTCCGAAAACTTTTGTTTCTGCACATAAATAACATCATGGAAAGTCTGCTGAAAACAGCGTCAATCCGGGTTAGTTCCATTCAAATCATGCAAGTTAGAGTCCAAAATAAGGGCAAAAGTGTTTGAAAAAGTAGATACGACGGAGACGTATCAGCAGGCATCTTGGTGTGGCAGCCCTCACTGTCCTAGGCGGTCCGATGTCCAACATCTGTTCCTAAGGGAAAGCCAAGCGAAAATCGACATTGAATAGGTGTCCTTGACTTCCATATGAACTTTGTTGTCGGTGCAACTTCTTTGCCTGCAAATTTTGCTGCATACCCCGACTGTATAGAGAATTGTCCGTCTTGCTCCAAAACCCAACGCACGGTGTCACTAGCTTCATCCGCCAGCTCAACCGCATCGATCCTTTGGCAAACATCCATGAACTCCCTGTAGCGTGCTAGAGCCCATATTGGGGCCAACATCCCGAGCCCAGGTTTCACTTGTCAAAGCCTCTTATAAGTACTTGTAGCTCTTGTATGGCTCGGGATACGGGCATACAGAGCCGGTGCAAGCTCCTCAATCTGTGTCAAATATCTGCTTTGATCTCGTCAATGACTTGAACGTGCCAATTCACGTCACACCCTCGGTCGTCAACCTACATTTAATATATCAAGCTTGTAAGTAAACACATGGATAGTGGAGTGAAGAGTATCCATATTACATATTAGGGACTAAATGTGTGACATGACAATATGAAGCGCTATGATATTGGCGAATAGAACAAAGCCAATATTTATGTAGTTGGAAAGAGACTGCTGGCTTGATTAGAGTACTCATCTCCCCTATTTTAGCAAACATGTGGATGCGTCTCGTGGATAGACGTGGCAAGGAAACAAGAGTATTATCGATACTATCTTGTGATTTACATCATGCACACACTAGATATAAAAAGGGATCATGCGAACTGAGCGTAGCTCAGATGATTAGCTTTCTTGTGTTGGAACCAACCCACCAGGGTTAAAGTTCTAGATTTGGCATTGGTGATCGTATTTTCCTGAATTTATTTCAAACCTGAAGACTTCGTTAATCTTAATATGATATGCTGGCTCAGTCTCTCGGAGGTGCTTATAGAGGTAGGGTATATGCGTGTGGATTTGTTTTTAGATGTGGCCTTGTTATTGCATACCTAATTGACTCAATCAAACATAAAAAGTAAAAAAAATACCCGCACAAATCTGTGCGTAAAATCAATGACATATGACTTAGATGTGCAATACCAAGGGCACATCTAGATATGCTTCAACAAAACCGTATAGAAAACATCGATAGGAGCCTCTAATTAGCGTATGAATAAGATGCTTTTGGAACCAGAAAAAATATGTAAAAGCTACAAAAGTAATATAGCTATAAGTACAGAGACTTAAAAATGAACGAGCCTTTATTAGGATGTTCAATTGGGTTTCAACAGAGGCTTTCCACATCCGTTTGAACTCTCATGTCGTATCCAGCAGGGTGTGTACAGAAATGACTCTCTTATGAACCGGTCGATCGACATAACTTCATAATAACTTGTCGGGTATATGTAGCCTAGATCTTGAACCTTTGAGACTTTCAAATGATAAGCTAGTGCCCTGTACAATGATACTTTCAGAAAGACAATCTCCTTATAAGGATGAAAACCGAGGATGCCCACACATCCGTGGTAACAATTGCCAACCACATCTTTCTGGTCAAGAATATCATCATTTTCGGAGTCCCATTCATACTCTTCTTCCAATAGCTCCTCCTTGCATGATGAGTTCAATATAGATTTCTTCTGCATTAGAAATTCCATGTAGCCAGCATGTTCATTATGCTCCTTATAATATTTGACACCCTCGTCAAAGTTAATATCTTGCAAGACCCATGAGCCAAGTACGGGTTCTTTATAATCTCGACGTTGTAGTATAGATTTAAGACAAATGTTATGTTTCAGTACCCAATTCGTGTGGCCATGAGCTACCTCAAGGACCCAAACCATAAGAAGACATGCAGTATGAAGAGATGCAAGATACACCCCTTTTTTCAACCGTCCTAGATGAAATCCCGAATTTCTGCATACTTCAGTGTCCATCGGCGACTTAATTAATCTATATGTACAATTTGACAAAGATATCCTACAAAAAGTATATTAATAAATACGCAAACAATAAATTTTATGAGCGACAATATTTTAATCATGAAGACATCGATATTAAAATAGTATGATGCTTCAAGAGTGACTGCATACCTCATTGTAAATTCAGCTTCGCACAGCACGAAAAGATCACCCCGCCAGTATACGCCATATCGTTTTTTGTCCCAACTCCAATGTGGCCGTCGCATTTCGGCGACGGTGCCAACAGCCTTTCCTTCTCGAATAAAACCCCTCCCCTCCCAGCAACCTGACTTTGAGGAGAACACGTGCAGATCGAGCACAGACGAAGGCCATTCAGATTTCTCCATCACCTCTGAATTGTTGTCATGAAAACCTCTCATCACTCTTTTGTAACGTAGACGTGGGATTACAAACACCTCATAGTGGGGTGATAACGTTGGATCAAACACGAGGTAGTCTTCATAAGTGAAATCCGCATCTACGTCCATAAACATTGACGAACGCGGTGGCAAGGATTCCCATTGTCGAGTGGCAGGGTTAGCCACGTAGTCCTTGAATAAGAGGAGGCCATTGCAGTGATCTCGGATCAAACGGAGACCGGAGGATGGCAAGTAGTCGAATCTACCGGAGATTGAGGGCCCCGCCGGCGCCGAGGGACGGGAGAAAAATTCCGGCAAAGGGAGGTCGTTAAAATTGATGAAGATGCCGGCGACCGACAGCGGGAGGAGATCCGCACGTAGTAGGCAGTGGTCGTCAATGGTGCTCCGCAGGGCCTTGCAAACGCAGCGGCATGCGGCGAGGCTGCGCGGCGGAACAAACCGGAGGACATCGGCGAGCACGTCTTGAGGTAGCAGCCATGGCAGGTCCATCTGCGTGATCCCGGCTGTTGTCCTCTGCTTTGCGATTCTCTTCCTCGGTCACTGATGGTAAGCAGTTGATTGATCGGCGCGTGCTCTGCTCCGACATAGATATGCTGCAAGACTCGGACGACGTGCTGGAGCTGTACTCGGAATCCAAGGGTGGGAAAGATTGGGAATTCCTCCTATACGATGCTTATCGCGTCCAAGTCCTATACGACGCTTATGGGCGATCTGGTAAGAGAGGAATGCTTGCACATTCAGAGATGCCCTTACTGGTCAGGCCAACACACTTGCAGCAGCCATCAGAAGAGATGTGGAGCAACCTGCTCCTCCTCCCCGAAGAGACGCCAAGCTGGCCTAACTTTAATTTTCGGAAATGATAACTGCCGAACGTGCCGATTTTTGACGGTTCGAGCCGAACGCCCTTTCCACCACTGGATCATTAGGCCCTTCCCAGCGCTCCATGGTTGACAGGTGCTAAGCATGCCACATAAGCGAAAAAATGACAAGGCACAACAATTAAGAAGGAGAGAGAGCATTTTGGTGACCCTAGGAAAAACCAAGGGGAAGCACTAGGCATCAGACTACTGAGGGCATGTACAATGGTGCTATTTTAGGAGTGCCATGTAGGATAAATGATGGGGTGGAGAAGAGAGAACTCATAAGAAAAATTTGTCTTCTCTTATTTAAGAGATGATGACAAGAGATGATCTCTTAGCACAATATGTCTCACCATGTTTTTAGGAATAACTAGTTATTGAAGATAAGGCTAAGAGATGACCCATTGTAGACATTTTTTTGTCATCTCTAAATTACATGCAAGACTTATGATAAGACTATCTTATCAACCATTATACATGGCCTGATATTTTGGTTCCATTAGACCACTCACAAGCCATCCGATCAAATGCATGTGCACCGTTCGATCCACTAGTAAATCACCTTGCTTGATGTGCTGGATTGTAGCTGTAATTGATTGCTTCCTAGTAATGTTGTCCGTGCATGGGCCCGGTTGTTGCGCCTTTTTTGCCGGGATGGGCTTGGTGGTAGTTAGTTTGGTAATTTATCAATCAGTGCTTCCAAAAGAATGCTTCCGAGATTCTAAAAAAAGCAATGCTTCCGAAAATCACTTCTGGCATGACGAAATTAATCCCCCAATTTCCAGAAACAATTTTGGTAATTATAAGAGCAAATCTGGCATATTACTCATTATTTGTTTCTGAGATATATTTTTGGCGATGGTAATATGTTTTTCCTACCAAGGAGACATTCTTTTTAGTGGATAGAAGCATCATTTTCTTGTGTGATGGAAACAAGTAATTCACGTGATGATACTTTTTTGTGAGCGGCAAAACAATATTTTCTATGCCACGGTATCATGGTTTAAGTGTCTTTGAACAAAAAAAATGTCAAGGAAACAACTTTTTGTGAGGCACAAATATTCCAGTGGAAGCACGAAGCTTCAAAACAAATTTTAGCCAATGCGAAAAATAATTTATACAACTCTGTTGACAAAAACAACAACAATACTATTACAAAAGCACTATATTTTTTTCTTTTGTGTCTTGTCCTGCCCGTCATCGACAATTTAGCCACCAACGTAAGTGCGGTACCTAGTACCAGCCCCATTGCATTCAAATTCATTTTATCATCATCCAGGTTGTGTGAGAAACTAACAAGCACGGCTGAAAACAGTGCAACAAAATGTCTGTACAATGGAAGCACCCATGAGAAGGGACAAGCAATGAAGCACACACCAACATAGATCAAAAAATAAAATTCTCTAAAAGAAGTAAAATGTCAGTACAATTTACCAAGAGAGGCAAGTCCGGCATTTTTGGAGCATATTTTAATGTCGGTTGAAGCAAAAGTTCACTGCAAATAATATATAATTAAATGTCTATTGTTGTCCATGTTGTGAGCCCCAAGAGTCCGGTGAAGAGCGGCGACACTGGGACCAAGGAGGGAACGACACCCTTGAACTTGCACAACCAAGTGTTTGTCTTGCTAGTTTGCTTCCAAAACATTGACAAAATATTGGGCGCTGGAGATGCTCGATCTCATGTCACACTACATGCCCGCCATCGATGATCATGACATGCTCACCGTCAGGAAAGCATGATCTTCCACTCTCGTGAGCCGTGCAGAAATTAAGGAAGCATGATTAGTTTGATTTGGATACAATGATGATGCCTAAGAAACAATATGAAGCATACAATGAAGCAAACTGAACACAATGTAGAACACATGAAGTAAACCATACGAAATGAAGAAGCATAACTATGGCGCGTATGAAGCAAATTATGCACCGTAAAGATGCACAAGTATGATACAAATGAATCATGAAAATTGGATGCATCATATTGATGTAATCTCAACATAATTTCTGTATAGTGGAAGCATATTTTGAACACAGAGAGAAATCTGCATAGTAAGAGCAGCAACGTGAAATATGAAGTGCGCACACTAGCAATGGCTGAGATAAAAAATCACTCCAGGAAGCAACACCAGCACCTAAAGCACACGCGGGCAATGGGTAAAGCAAAACATATACGAGAAATAAAAAAGTAGGAAGCATGGCTAACACAAAGTGATGATTTGCCGCTATCATACACTAGAAACATAGACATTTGATTTGAGAAATCTGCATGCTTTCCTGGATGGGTGCAGCAGTCTAATGTCCGCAAAACATTGTTGTGGTGTCACACTACATCTTTATTACATAGAAGCATATAGTAGAAATCATGGAAGCATGGTTAACGAGAAGCACTAATTTGGTGCTAATATGACATATGAGACGCATTCGAAGCATACATGTTTGAATTCACAAAACATGTTTTGCCACTCAACATATGAAAATTGGAGGCAGCACCGATTCGTTGCATACCTGAACAAGGCATCAACCAAAAAAACTAGAATAAAAAATAATTGCAAACATTAATCAATACAAATGAGAGAATGTACCCTTGTAGGGGAGGCTTCAATTAGAGATATGTACTTGACCCAGTCACTTTCATCGTTTATTTTCTCTTTTTTTTCTTCCAGCCTTGCTCGCGCTGGACATGTAGCAGCAGCAGCAACATAATCAGGCCCGTCTTATTTGATCATATGTACCTACTAACTGGATCGGCGCCTAGCAGCAAGGCACCCCACGCAGCAACAAGACTAGTGCATGCGGCAGTCTGAGAGCGTCATTGGGTTTTCCAGAGAGAAAATCATGGGGCGGAGCAGAGGTGGACACATCGCTGCAGTGGACGACGGGGTGGTCGTGCGGCTCGACGACGAGGAGAGGAGGAGCGGGGGCTTGGACCTGGCCGGTGTAGCGACACGACCTCAAACGGTCAAGTCTCTGTGTTTCAGTGTCATCCCTAGATCGGTAATGCTGACACACACAGTACTTGAAGGATTTATAACAGAGTAGCAATCACACACTTATTACATCGAATGTCTCAAAAGAGAACTTATTACAATAAATATGGTTAAGGCCATCTAAAACGATAACAGCGGAAGGCTTGGAAGATAAAGTGAGTCCATCAACTCCAACGGCATAGCTGAGCTGCACGACAACGACCTATCGCACCTTTACTCGTCGTCTGAAAAGTCTGCAACATGATATGTTGCAGCCCGAAAACGGGTCAGCACATGGAATATGCTGGCAATGTAACACAGTAGAGCAATGAACAGATAAAAGCTATCACTACATGCATATATGGCTGGTGGAGGCTCTATGGTTATATGGTTTTTGCGAAAAGCAAATTTTTCCCTACAACAAAGGAATAAATTTTATTTGACTATCATGGTAGTTGAAACATTGAGAATGGTACCCCCATCTCAATCCCAATTAAAGTAATCAGTAATAACCCGACATATTAATTTAGAGTGATGAGATACGATAGGATAATCCAAGTACTAGATACTCAAGATGTCCATAACCGGGGACACGGCTAACCATGATTAGATTGTACACTCTGCGGAGGTTTGCCCACTTTTCCCCACAAGACTCGATCTCCTCCGTTGGATTTCTGGCACTACATGGTGTTTGAGAAACGGATGACCGAGACACAGTCTTTCAGAAGCATTAACTCTAACCCCGGGTAGACAGTACCAACCTACATCCCTCTACATCTGCTAGCCTACCACTGGAAGAGGTCATGCAACTTACTCAAACTATGCTAGAGCCCATAATAGCTTGTGGCTGCACACGGAAGTTTCTAGCATGAATAATCTCACGATCCCTTTGGGCCTGGGTGGCGGACCTTAGGATGATCTCATGGATGCCCCGGGATCTCCTAGGACAACACTGGATTCCCCAGGTGCCCAAACAAGCAATCCACCCAGATGTGTATTAAAGTTGCCACCTTAAGTTGAACCATTAATTAACAAACTCACATCTGTCATGGATACACTCAAACCCAATCCACGTCTACGAGCATAGCATGGCAATATAAGCATAACGTAGAAGAAACTCCCGAGGGTTTGATAATAAAACAGGTAATAGGTTCTACCTCATCAACTACTTCCCAATACCCACAAGTTAATCACATCCTAATCATGCAGTGTTTGAGGATTGGAACTAATGCATAAAAACTGGGTATGAAAAGAGTATGATCAATGTGTTAGTTGCCTTGCTGACGATCCGCAAAACCTAGAGACTCGTAGTAGCACGCTTCGCACTCCAGGAATTCTATCGCAAACAAACAATAGCATACATAAGCAATCAAGCAAAGATGCACGGGTAAAACTCGAATAAGAAGATCTAACCAGAAAGTTCAAATTAAGAACTCCGGTTTGCAAAAAGAATCAAATCAAACGAAGCAACGAAACTCAAACTGCGAAAGAAGCAAGATCCGTTTACTAATCTAGATTAAAGTCAAATTTTACAGTACCAAAATCTTGTTCAAGTTGGTTAAACAGAAAGAGGGTTTCGAGACGAAGATCTAGGCGCTTGAATCGCCTGATTCCGATAAACGAGCGAGAAGATAAACTAAAACGAAATCGGATCAAAAATCGCGAATGAAAATAATCGCGAAAAACCTGAGAAAAAGAAAAACTGACGAACAGGCTAACGAACAAACATTCGCTGTCTGTGACTAACGGGCGAAAACCGTTCGTTAAAACGAACGTACGGACGAACGTCCGCTAAATAAACTAAACCGAGAAAACCGATCTAAAAAATCGAACTAGGGTTTATGAAAAAACGAACGGTTTTAAAAGAAAAACCGGCGGCGGCTACCTCGAGTCCGGCGGGATTCCGGCGAGGCGGCGGCGGGCTCGGGCGGGGCGGCGGCTTGGGCGGCGGCGGCGACGAGGCGGTGGCGGGCTCCGGCGGCGCGGGCGGCGAGGCGGCGGCTCGGGCTAGGGTTTGCGAGGGGGCGCGAGGCGGCCGGGCTGTCGGGGCCCCGGGGTCATGGCTTAAAAAGGCCGGCCCGAGGTGTCCTGGCCGGGTACGGTCCGGAGTCGGTTACACCTTAAAAAAACAATCCAACGTGCAGAAAAAGAAAGAAAAGAAATACTAAACGGACTTCAAAAATCCCGAAATAAATTTTCCCCGTCCTCTAAAAATATGCCGGACAAGGTGAACATTTAGTTGGGCCTATAATGCAATTTTGAAAAACACGTATTTTTCCTATGCAAATAAAATAGCAATAAAATCCGAATAAAATCAAATATTTGATTTTAACATTTTCCTCCAATATTTCATTTATTTTGGAGAAGTCATATTATCTCCTCTCATATATTTTAATATGAAATATTTTCGGGAGAAAAATAAATTAAAACCAACGTGATCCTTGTTTCAATATTTGATAAAATTCAAATATGAAAAACATGAAATCCCCAACTCTCTCCGAGGGTCCTTGAGTTGCTCAAAATTTCGAGGATCGCAAAACGAAATGCAATAAAATATGATATGCAAGAATGACCTATGATAACATTCCAAATTGAAAATTTGGGATGTTACAAACCTACCCCCCTTAAGATGAATCTCGTCCTCGAGATTCGGGTTGGCTAGAAAATAGGTGTGGGTGGTCTTTGCGAAGATCATCCTCTCGTTCCCAGGTGGCTTCATCCTCGGTATGGTGGCTCCACTGAACTTTGCAAAACTTGATAACCTTGCTGCATGTAACTCGGCTGGCAAACTCGAGAATCTTGACAGGTTTCTCCTCATATGTCAAATCACTGTCCAACTGAATCGCTTCCAAGGGCACTGTATCTCTCAGAGGTATATCGGCCATCTCAGCATGACACTTCTTCATTTGGGATACGTGAAACACATCATGAACTCCTGATAGTCCTTCAGGTAATTCCAACTTGTAGGCAACCTCTCCCATACGTTCCAAAACTCGGTATGGTCCTACAAATCTTGGGGCTAACTTTCCCTTAACTCCAAAACGTTTAACTCCTCGCAAGGGTGACACCCGCAGATATTCTCTATCTCCAATTTCATAGGCTACCCCCTTGTGTTTCGAATCTGCATAACTCTTCTGCCTGGACTGAGCTACCTTCAGTCTATCTCGAATCAACTTAACCTTTTCTTCAGACTCTTTGATCAAATCTGGTCCAAACAACTGTTGGTCTCCCACTTCATCCCACATCAACGGTGTTCTGCACCTTCGTCCATACAGGGCTTCGAACGGTGCCATCTTCAAATTGGCCTGGTTGCTATTGTTGTATGAGAACTCCGCCTAGGGCAAATTGTCATCCCAACTAGATCCATAATCTAGCGCACAAGCTCTCAACATATCCTCCAAAATCTGGTTGACTCTCTCTGTCTGGCCATCTGTCTGCGGATGAAATGTTGTACTGAACTCTAGCCTCGTACCCAAAGTCTGGTGCAGCTGATGCCAAAACTTTGAAGTAAAATGTGTTCCTCTATCTGATACGATGGTCCTCGGAACTCCGCGCAGACATACGATCCTGGTCATATATATCTTGGCCAACTTCGCACTGGTATACGTGGTTTTCACTGGAATAGAGTGAGCTACTTTGGTCAAACGATCAACGACTACCCATATTGAATCATATCTTGCTTTGGTCCTGGGCAATCCGGTGATGAAATCCATGCCAAGTTTATCCCACTTCCATTCGGGTATCGGCATAGGCTGCAGTAATCCTGCTGGCTTCTGATGTTCTGCTTTTACTCTCTGACATACATCACATATGGCTACATACTCAGCAATATCCTTCTTCATACCAGTCCACCAGAAATGCTCCTCCAAATCCAAATACATCTTGGTGTTTCCGGGGTGTATCGAGTATGGCGAGTCGTGAGCCTCCCGAAGTATCAACTTCCTGATCTCCGCATTATTGGGCACATAAACGCGGTCCTCAAACCATAAGGTGTCGTGCTCATCCTCACGAAAACCTTTGGCCTTTCCTTTGCTCATTCTCTCTTTTATCTCGGCAATCTCTTTATCATCCTTCTGCGCTTCTCGAATCTTTCCCAACAAGGTAGATTGAACTTCCATTGCTGCAACAAAACCTCTAGGAACAATCTCCAAACGTAGTTTCCTGAGATCCTCTGCTAACTCCTTTGGCATTCCTCCGCTCACGAGGGTGTTAACGTAACTCTTCCGACTCAAAGCGTCTGCTACGACATTGGCCTTTCCTGGATGATAATGCAACTTCATATCGTAATCCTTTATAAGCTCCAACCATCTCCTCTGCCTGAGGTTCAGCTCCTTCTGTGTGAAAATGTACTTCAAACCCTTATGATCCGTGTACACATCACAACGGTTTCCGATAAGGTAATGTCTCCAAGTCTTGAGCGCATGCACTACGGCTGCTAACTCGAAATCATGAGTAGCATAATTCAACTCATGCGGTCGAAGCTGTCGGGATGCATACGAAACAGCTCTTCCGTCCTGCATAAGTACACCTCCAAGTTCTGAGCGTGAAGCATCGCAATACACTTGGAAATCGTTGCGTATATCTGGCAGAATCAGCACTGGGCTGTAGTCAAACGTTTCTTCAACTCCTGAAAACTTGCCTCACATTATTCCGTCCATTTAAATTTGGTATCCTTCTTCAACAATGCCGTCATTGGCTTCGCAATCTTGGAAAAATTCTCAATGAATCTCCGATAGTATCCCGCGAGTCCAAGAAAACTGCGGATCTCGCTAACTGAGGTGGGTGCCAACCACTCAGTGACTGACTGAACCTTGGTGGGGTCTACCACTATTCCTTCTCCTGATATAACATGTCCAAGGAATCCAACTTCCTTCAACCAAAACTCACATTTGCTGAACTTGGCATACAACTGATGTTCCCTGAGTTTCTCGAGAACTAAACGCAAATGCTCCTTGTGCTCCTCCTCATTCTTCGAGTATACCATTATATCATCAATGAACACCACCACAAATTTATCCAAGAATTCCATGAACACCTCATTCATCATACTCATGAAATAGGCAGGGGCGTTAGTCAGTCCAAATGACATGACCGTATACTAATATAACCCGTACCTTGTGGTGAATGCTGTTTTTGGTATATCCTTCTCTCCAATCTTAAGCTGGTGATATCCTGATCGCAGATCGATCTTCGAAAACACTTTAGCTCCTTGCAGCTGGTCAAACAAATCATTGATCATCGGCAATGGGTACTTGTTCTTGATTGTCACATCATTTAGTGCACGATAATCAACAACCATCCTTAAAGATCCATCCTTCTTCTTAACCAAAAGCACTGGGGCTCCCCACGATGATGAACTTCGTCGGATGTAACTTTTCTCTAATAACTCCTTAATCTGCTTCTTAATCTCCTCCAGATCATTTGCGGGCATCCGGTATGGTCTCTTCGATATCGGTCTGGTGCCTGGCAACAGTTCTGTTAGGAACTCAATGTCTCGATCTGGCGGCATGCCGGGTAATTCCTCCGGAAATACATCTGGGTAATCCTTCACAACAGGTACTTCCTCCTGAACAACTCCTGAGAGGGAATTTACTTGGGTTCTCCTTGACGAATGCTTGGATACATACTTGATCCTTTTTCCCTCCGGGGTGGTGAGCAGAATTGACTTACTAGCACAATCAATGCTTCCTCCATACTTCGACATCCAGTCCATGCCTAATATCACATCCAATCCTTGTGACTCCAAAATTATTAGGTCAGACGGGAAAACATGGCTACCAATGGTTAAGGGTATCCGGTCGCACCATCGGCTGGCCATATACTCTGCTCCAGGTGAACTTACTAACAGGGGTGTCCTAAGGGCTAGGGTTGGCAACTTAAACTTGTCCACAAATCCCCTTGATATGTATGAATGTGATGCACCAGTATCGAAAAGAACAAGAGCGGTAAAAGACTTAACCAAAAACTTACCGATAATTGCATCAGGCTGCTCCTCAACCTCCTCCTAAATCTGAGAACGGTTTCATACTTAAACCATACTTGAACCATACCCGTACATGTATCTCTCAAAACCATACTTGAACCATACCCGTTTAATGCCATTTTCAGCCCAACCAAAACTAAACCCTCTATTTTTTCCACCCAAACCAATTTAAACCCAATACATAACCGTGGGTTTAAACCCAATACATAACTATGGGTTTGCTTCAATGTATATATGATTGCACAAATTGACATGTCAAGAAGCAAATGACATAGAAAAGGCATAAGTGCATCTACAATAGTTTGGGAACAAAGTTATCGTTGAGATACGGTCAACACACAGCAAGTGTCAAAAACACAATGCCCACGACTAAAAAGCTCACTGACAAGTGTATTAAAACCAATTGCTTAGCTAAAGCACAAGCAAACACATTCGATTTGCATGTGGTGTTTCCCCATAATACAGAATTACATAGTGCATCGCAGCATGTACGCGGATCAAAGATACTCGTTGTCGATGCATCGTTGCTTATTGCACATAACCAATGCCCAGAAACCGGTTTGGACCCATAGTTTATAGCCGTTAATAACCAAACTGTTTAAGCCCATAACCAACTATACCCAAATTGGTTTCTTCACATACCCAAACCAAAACCAAACTAAAAAAGATTTAGCCCAATAAAACCTGAACTAATCAAACCCAAAGTAATAACCGAACCGTTTCACCCAGTTTTTTAATAACCATTCTCAGGTTTACCTCCTCCACGTTCACGTGGTTCACTTGTCCCCTATTGAAAGGGTTGGGCTTCTTCCCAGCGCTTCCATTACCATTGCCGTTCTTCAATTCCGGACAGTCATTGGCATAGTGTCCAGTCTTCCCGCACTTGAAACAAGTAATGTGACTTTGATCCTTCTTGGCGGGTGTGGCTGGGTTAGAGCGGTTCTGATTGCTGCCTGCTCCATTCCCGTTTCCATTCTTGGGGCCACTGTGATTATGGGAACTTCCTCCATTGTGAGTGTGACCTCCATGGTTATGAATAAGTCCTCCCGAGTTCGGGGTTAGACGAGGCTTCTGCTGAGCTCCTGAGTTGTACCTTCCTTGCCCATACTTCCTCCTGCGGCTCTCAATCTGCTGCTGCTTCCCTTCCATCATAAGAGCCTTGTCTACCAACTCCTGGTAGTTAGCAAATGTTGCCACCATCAACTGCATGCTCATCTCATCATTAAGCCCTTCCATAAACTTCTCCTGCTTCGCGGCATCTGTGGCCACATCATCAGGGGCATAACGGGATAGCTTGCTAAACTCATCCACGTACTGAGCTACAGTACGGTTTCCCTAGCGTAAGTTGCGAAACTCACGCTTCTTCATGCTCATAGCTCCAGTTGAGACATGGGCTGTGCGGAATGCTTGCTGAAACTGGTCCCAAGTGATATTGGCTATGGGGAAAGTGGTGGTGTAATTCTCCCACCATGAGGCTGCTGGTCCATCCAACTGATGTGCGGCAAAATGCATCTTCTCTGCATCTGTGCAACCAGCGGTAGTCAACTCCCTTCCAATCCTGCGTAGCCAGTCATCCGCAACTATTGGCTAGGTGCTACTGGAAAACACCGGCGGCTGTAACCTCAGAAAACGGGCTAAGTTGTCAACTGGGGGCAGGTTGTTGTTGTTGTTGTTGCCTTGGTTCTGGACTAATATCTGCATCAAGGCATTCTACTGCTGGATCAACTGGGTGATCTCCGGTGGGAAGACAAATCAGGTGTCACGTCTCGGAGGCATCTGATGGGTTTAGAGGGGAGAGATTAGAATAGAAAGAGGTCTAGTGAGAAAACACTACCCATATGCACATGAGACAAACACAATCATATCACTCAATCAATTAAGCAAGGGCATCCAAACGGTCTAGAACTATCGTTAAAAGTGCTCAGACTACTACTATATACATGGGGGAATACTACTATTCATTTGGTGGTCATCTAGAAATTTTGATCGGTGGAAGACTCCATGATGTCTGCTCCAGCTTCGTCTTCAAATTCATCATCACTATCATCAGGGTTGGAGTCAGTGTCGTCGATGATGATGTAGTTCTCCGGGCAAGTGGAATCGTCGTCTTCTCCTCCTGGCGCGGGGTCTCCCATGAATACTCCGATCTTATTTATCAGGTCGTCGTTCTTCTCCAATAGTGTCGCGATTTCCTCCTCATATCCATCGCGTGTAGACTTGAGTTCTTCTTCCAGCTCGGTGATCCTAGTCATTGCCTTCTTCAAATCTATCATGCCTGCACACATCTGATTCTCCTGGCGTCGAATGTGCTGGTTTAACTCCTGGATGAAAGCTGCAATGGACCTGTCCTTCTTGGTGCTGACTATCTCCCATTGCTCATATCGGCGCCCACATATTTGGTAGATAGTATCCTTGAGATCCTTGTGGTAAACTTCGTCGATGCGTCCCATGGCGATGTGGGCTGCCATGCTCTTTCCTAGACTCCAGGTGGGTGCATCAAAGGAAAACTGTATGGGCTCTGTGAGTGGCGTGAATGTCCTTCCTGGAACTTGAACTTGAATCATCCAGCGCTCCTCTTCTGGTAAAGTGGCGTTGTAGGTTCCGGTAAAGCTTGGTATTCCGATGTTCAGGTATCTAGTGACTTCCTTCAAGTGTCGTCCAAAGGGGGTGTCTTCATCCGGTTGTGCAAACTTGTTCCTCGAGTCCGCCATCCTAAGGAGTAGAAAATGGAGAGGAGTCAGAAATGAGTAGAGAAGCGTGACCTATGGCTTATCTTAGTGATCGTGTCCTACACTCAGCGTGTGCTCTGATACCATCTTGTAGCGACCCGACCTCAAACGGTCAAGTCTCTGTGTTTCAGTGTCATTCCTAGATCGGTAATGCTGACACACACAGTACTCGAAGGATTTATAACAGAGTAGCAATCACACACTTATTACATCGAATGTCTCAAAAGAGAACTTATTACGATAAATATGGCTTAAGGCCATCTAAAACGATAACAGCAGAAGGCTTGGAAGATAAAGTGAGTCCATCAACTCCAACAGCATAGCTGAGCTGCACGACAACGACCTATCGCACCTTTACTCGTCGTCTGAAAAGTCTGCAACATGATACGTTGCAGCCCGAAAATGGGTCAGCACATGGAATATGCTGACAATGTAACACAGTAGAGTAATGAACAGATAAAAGCTATCACTACATGTATATATGGCTGGTGGAGGCTCTATGGTTATATGGTTTTTGCGAAAAGCAAATTTTTCCCTACAACAAAGGAATAAATTTTATTTGACTATCATGGTAGTTGAAACATTGAGAATGGTACCCCCATCTCAATCCCAATTAAAGTAATCAGTAACAACCCGACATATTAATTTAGAGTGATGAGATACGATAGGATAATCCAAGTACTAGATACTCAAGATGTCCATAACCGGGGACACGGCTAACCATGATTAGATTGTACACTCTGCGGAGGTTTGCCCACTTTTCCCCAGAAGACTCGATCTCCTCCGTTGGATTTCTGGCACTACATGGTGTTTGAGAAACGGATGACCGAGACACAGTCTTTCAGAAGCATTAACTCTAACCCCGGGTAGACAGTACCAACCTACATCCCTCTACATCTGCTAGCCTACCACTGGAAGAGGTCATGCAACTTACTCAAACTATGCTAGAGCCCATAATAGCTTGTGGCTACACACGGAAGTTTCTAGCATGAATAATCTCACGATCCCTTTGGGCCTGGGTGGCGGACCTTAGAAAGATCTCACGGATGCCCCGGGATCTCCTAGGACAACACTAGATTCCCCAGGTGCCCAAACAAGCAATCCACCCAGATGTGTATTAAAGTTGCCATCTTAAGTTGAACCATTAATTAACAAACTCACATCTGTCATGGATACACTCAAACCCAATCCACGTCTACGAGCATAGCATGGCAATATAAGCATAACGTAGAAGTAACTCCCGAGGGTTTGATAATAAAATAGGTAATAGGTTCTACCTCATCAACTACTTCCCAATAGCCACAAGTTAATCACATCCTAATCATGCAGTGTTTGAGGATTGGAACTAATGCATAAAAACTGGGTATGAAAAGAGTATGATCAATGTGTTACTTGCCTTGCTGACGATCCGCAAAACCTAGAGACTCGTAGTAGCACACTTCGCACTCCGGGAATTCTATCGCAAACAAACAATAGCATACATAAGCAATCAAGCGAAGATGCACGGATAAAACTCGAATAAGAAGATCTAACCAGAAAGTTCAAATTAAGAACTCCGGTTTGCAAAGAGAATCAAATCAAACGGAGCAACGAAACTCAAACTGCGAAAGAAGCAAGATCCGTTTACTAATCTAGACTAAAGTCAAATTTTACAGTACCAAAATCTTGTTCAAGTTGGTTAAACAGAAAGAGAGTTTCGGGACAAAGACCTTGGCGCTTGAATCGCCTGATTCCGATAAACGAGCGAGAAGATAAACTAAAACGAAATCGGATCAGAAATCGCGATAAAAAATAATCGCGAAAACCCGAGAAAAAGAAAAACTGACGAACAGGCTAACGAACGAACGTTCGCTGTCTGTGACTAACGGGCGAAAACCGTTCGTTAAAACGAACGTACAGACGAACGTCCGCTAAATAAACTAAACCGAGAAAACCGACGAACCGATCTAAAAAAATGAACTAGGGTTTATAAAAAAACCGAACGGTTTTAAAAGAAAAACCAGCGGCGGCTACCTCGAGTCCGGCGGGATTCCAGCGAGGCGGCGTGGCAGCGGCGGGCTTCGGCGGGGCGGCTCGTCGGCGGCGGCTCGGGCGGCGGCGGCGCGGGCGGCGGGCAGCGGCGGCGGCGAGGCAGCGGCGGCGCGGGCGGCGAGGCGACGGCTCGGGCTAGGGTTTGCGAGGGGGCGCGGGGCGGCTGAGCTGTCGGGGCCCCGGGGTCGTGGCTTAAAAAGGCCGGCCCGAGGTGTCCTGGCCGGGTACGGCCCGGAGTCGGTTACACCTTAAAAAAAACAATCCGACGTGCAGAAAAAGAAAGTAAAGAAATACTAAACGGACTCCAAAAATTCCGAAATAATATTTCCCCGTCCTCTAGAAATATGCCGGACAAGGTGAACATTTATTTGGGCCTATAATGCAATTTTGGAAAACGCGTATTTTTCCTATGCAAATAAAATAGCAATAAAATCCGAATAAAATCAAATATTTGATTTTAACATTTTCTTCCAATATTTCATTTATTTTAGAGAAGTCATATTATCTCCTCTCATATATTTTAATATGAAATATTTTCGTAGAGAAAAATAAATTAAAACCAACGTGATCCTTGTTTCAATATTTGATAAAATTCAAATATGAAAAACGTGAAATCCCCAACTCTCTCCGAGGGTCCTTGAGTTGCTCAGAATTTCGAGGATCGCAAAACGAAATGCAATAAAATATGATATGCAAGAATGACCTATGTATAACATTCCAAATTGAAAATTTGGGATGTTACAGCCGGTGAGCTTGCTCTGCTGGACGAATAAAGAAGAGGAGCAGGGGACGGAGCCGGGGTAAAAGGGGATCTGGCGAGGCGAGCGAGCTATGCTCTCGGGGTGGAGGAAGAACTCCAGATGGCGCGGCCGGTTGAAATATGGGAATTAGGAGATGATTTCGCGCATATGTTGCGGGATCAGCTCCCTGCCGTTTCCCCCCATAATAATTACAAAAGAAGGAGAACTCTGGAGCGTCTGATTTCATTTACACCGACGACGCAGCGATTGTCTGATGCTTGAGTCCTATTAGACTATAGGTACAAAGCGTTTCCCAAGAACCAATGCCAAGCGCGTGAAACTAGGCAAACCACTTAAATGAAACAACTTGACCAATGGATGAATGACTTTAGGTGTTAACTCATTAAATAAAGTGTGCTTAGTAACAAAAGTTAAGCACCTATGCATTGGGAAGTTGAGTTGCTAAGGTATTTAATGCACTTAGCACCCCATCTAAGCACCTTTGCATTGGAGGAGGCCTTAGCATGAATATTAGAGCAGCCAGAGTAGCCAGGTCACAATTTGTTTTAGTTCGGGAAATAAACTCCTGGTCACGAACGCCTCGTACGCCTCTTGTCCTTCCTTATCCTTTTTTGTTCATAAATAGTTTGGATTGCTTACCACATGTGTCACATGGTTGTCCTCCCTTATCCTCTTCCATCCTCTCCTCCACCGCCCATTTTTGTATCCCACCTCCTGCTCCTCCCGCACGGGGCACACACAGGGGGAGCGGCCATGCCGCGACGTTGAGGGAAAACCAGGATTGGGGCGACGCCGGAGAGGTGGCAGGCGGCAGCGAAGACGAGGAGCTGAAATATCGATGTCTTGCATCTCCATCAGGACGAACATCGCGTCGCTCCCCACTACTCATCAAATAATATCTTGATACTCATATAAAAATTTTTGAGGACCATGTTTATCTTGGTACTCATACTAAAATGGCCGTATGCATCCCTAGTTGGTGCAGAGGCCGACGAAGTGAAATTCTCCCCCAATTTTAAAGGAAGGTATAACAAAACCCTCTCGCGTCGCTCCCCCCGCGAGCGACCGAGGGGGCAACCCTAGCCGCCGGCGCCTCAGGCCCCCCCCCCGCCCGCCCCTCTTCTCCCTGTTGAGGAAAGCAGTAATTTCAGAAATAATCCTACGCACATGCAAGATCCATCTAGGTGATGCATAGCAACGAGAGGGGAGGGTGTTGTCCACGTACCCTCATAGACCGAAAGCGGAAGCGTTATGACAACGCGGTTGATGTAGTCGTACGTCCTCACGATTCGACCGATCCTAGTACCAAAGGTACGACACCTCCGCGGTCTGCACACGTTCAGCTCGGTGACGTCCCACGAACTCTAGATCCGGCTGAGGTCGAGGTAGAGTTTCGCGAGCATGACGGCGTTATGACGGTGATGATGAAGCTACCGGCACAGGGCTTCGCCTAAGCACTACAACGATATGACCGAGGTGGAAATCTGTGGAGGGGGGCACCGCACACGACTAAACAATCAACTTGTGTGTCTATGGGGTGCCCCCTCCCCCGTATATGAAGGAGTGGAGGGCCGACCCTCTCTATGGCGCGCCCAAGGGGGAGTCCTACTCCCGGTGGGAGTAGGATTCCCCCCTTTTCCCTAGTTGGAGTAGGAGAAGGAAGATGGAGAGGGAGAGAAGGAAAGGGGGCCCGTCCCCCCTCCCAATTCGGATTGGGCTTGGGGGGCCCCACCTTGGCCGCCTCCTCCTCCCTCCCACTAAGGCCCATTAAGGCCCAATGACTCCCCGGGGGGTTCCGGTAACCCCCCGGTACTCCGGTAAATGCCCGAACTCACCCGGAACCATTCCGATGTCCAAACATAGCCTTCCAATATATCGATCTTTATGTCTCGACCATTTTGAGACTCATCGTCATGTACATGATCACATACGGGACTCCGAACAAACTTCGGTACATCAAAACACATAAACTCATAATACCGATCGTCATCGAATGTTAAGCGTGCGGACCCTACGGGTTCGAGAACTATGTAGACATGACCGAGACTTATCTCCGGTCAATAACCAATAGCGGAACATGGATGCTCATATTGGTTCCTACATATTCTACGAAGATCTTTATCAGTCAAAAACCGCATAACAACATACGTTGTTCCCTTTGTCATCGGTATGTTACTTGCCCGAGATTCGATCGTCGGTATCTCAATACCTAGTTCAATATCGTTACTAGCAAGTCTCTTTACTCATTTCGTAATGCATCATCCCGTAACTAACTCATTAGTCACATTGCTTGCAAGGCTTATAGTGATGAGCATTACCGAGTGGGCCCAGAGATACCTCTCCGACAAGCGGAGTGACAAATCCTAATCTCGATCTATGCCAACTCAACAAACACCATCGGAGACACCTGTAGAGCATCTTTATAATCACCCAGTTACGTTGTGACGTTTGATAGCACACTAAGTGTTCCTCCGGTATTCTGGAGTTGCATAATCTCATAGTCACAGGAACATGTATAAGTTATGAAGAAAGCAATAGCAACAAACTAAACAATCATCGTGCTAAGCTAACGGATGGGCCAAGTCAATCACATCATTCTCTAATGATGTGATCCCGTTCATCAAATGACAACTCATGTCCATGGCTAGGAAACTTAACCATCTTTGATTAACGAGCTAGTCAAGTAGAGGCATACTAGTGACACTCTGTTTGTCTATGTATTCACACATGTACTAAGTTTCCGGTTAATACAATTCTAGCATGAATAATAAACATTTATCATGATATAAGGAAATATAAATAACAACTTTATTATTGCCTCTCCTTCAGTCTCCCACTTGCACTAGAGTCAATAATCTAGATTACATAGTAATGATTCTAACACTCATGGAGTCTTGGTGCTGATCATGTTTTGCTCGTGAGAGAGGCTTAGTCAACGGGTCTGCAACATTCAGATCCGTATGTATCTTGCAAATCTCTATGTCTCCCTCCTTGACTTGATCGCGGATGGAATTGAAGCGTCTCTTGATGTGCTTGGTTCTCTTGTGAAATCTGGATTCCTTTGCCAAGGCAATTGCACCAGTATTGTCACAAAAGATTTTCATTGGACCCGATGCACTAGGTATGACACCTAGATCGGATATGAACTCCTTCATCCAGACTCCTTCATTTGCTGCTTCCGAAGCAGCTATGTACTCCGCTTCACACGTAGATCCCGCCACGACGCTCTGCTTGGAACTGCACCAACTGACAGCTCCACATTCAATAAAAATACGTATCCGGTTTGTGACTTGGAGTCATCCGGATCAGTGTCAAAGCTTGCATCGACGTAACCGTTTACGACGAGCTTTTTGTCACCTCCATAAACGAGAAACATATCCTTAGTCCTTTTCAGGTATTTCAGGATGTTCTTGACCGCTGTCCAGTGATCCACTCCTGGATTACTTTGGTACCTCCCTGCTAAACTAATAGCAAGGCACACATCAGGTCTGGTACACAACATTGCATACATGATAGAACCTATGGCTGAAGCATAGGGAACGACTTTCATTTTCTCTCTATCTTCTGCAGTGGTCGGGCATTGAGTCTGACTCAACTTCACACCTTGTAACACAGGCAAGAATCCTTTCTTTGCTAGATCCATTTTGAACTTCTTCAAAACTTTATCAAGGTATGTGCTTTTTGAAAGTCCAATTAAGAATCTTGATCTATCTCTATAAATCTTGATGCCCAATATATAAGCAGCTTCACCGAGGTATTTCATTGAAAAATTCTTATTCAAGTATCCTTTTATGCTATTCAGAAATTCAGTATAATTTCCGATCAACAATATGTCATTCACATATAATATCTGAAATGCTACACAGCTCCCACTCACTTTCTTATAAATATAGGCTTCTCCAAAAGTCTGTATAAAACCATATGCTTTGATCACACAATCAAAGCGTATATTCCAACTCCGAGATGCTTGCACCAGTCCATAAATGGATCGCTGGAGCTTACACACTTTGTTAGCACCTTTTGGATCGACAAAACCTTCTGGTTGCATCATATACAACTCTTCTTTAAGATATCCATTAAGGAATGCAGTTTTGACATCCATTTTCCAAATTTCATAATCATAAAATGCGGCAATTGCTAACATGATTCGGACGGACTTAAGCATCGCTACAGGTGAGAAGGTCTCATTGTAGTCAACTCCTTGAACTTGTCGAAAACCTTTCACAACAAGTCGAGCTTTGTAGACTGTAACATTACTGTCAGCGTCAGTATTCTTCTTGAAAATCCATTTATTCTCTATGGCTTGCCGATCATCAGGCAAGTCAACCAAAGTCCACACTTTGTTCTCATACATGGATCCCATCTCAGATTTCATGGCCTCAAGCCATTTTGCGGAATCTGGGCTCATCATCGCTTCCTCATAGTTCGTAGGTTCGTCATGGTCAAGTAACATGACCTCCAGAACAGGATTACCGTACCACTCTGGTGCGGATCTTACTTTGGTTGACCTACGAGGTTCGGTAGTAACTTGATCAGAAGTTTTATGATCACCATCATTAGCTTCCTCACTAGTTGGTGTAGGAATCACAGGAAATGATTTCTGTGATGGACTACTTTCCAATTCGGGAGAAGGTACAATTACCTCATCAAGTTCTACTTTCCTCCCACTCACTTCTTTCGAGAGAAACTCCTTCTCTAGAAAGGATCCATTCTTAGCAACGAACATCTTGCCTTCGGATCTGTGATAGAAGTGTACCCAACAGTCTTCTTTGGGCATCCTATGAAGACACATTTCTCCGATTTGGGTTCGAGCTTATCAGGTTGAAGCTTTTTCACATAAGCATCGCAGCCCCAAACTTTAAGAAACGACAACTTGGGTTTCTTGCCAAACCACAGTTCATGTGGTGTCGTCTCAATGGATTTATATGGTGCCCTATTTAACGTGAATGCAGCCGTCTCTAAAGCATAACCCCAAAACGATAGCGGTAAATCAGTAAGAGACATCATAGATCGCACCATATCTAATAAAGTACGATTACGACGTTCGGACACACTATTATGCTGTGGTGTTCTGGGGGGCGTGAGTTGCGAAACTATTCCGAATTGTTTCAAATGAAGACCAAACTCGTAACTCAAATATTCTCCTCCACGATCAAATCGTAGAAACTTTATTTTCTTGTTACGATGATTTTCCACTTCACTCTGAAATTCTTTGAACTTTTCAAATGTTTCAGACTTATGTTTCATCAAGTAGATATACCCATATCTGCTCAAATCATCTGTGAAGGTCAGAAAATAACGATACCCGCTGCGAGCATCAACACTCATTGGAACGCATACATCAGTATGTATTATTTCCAACAAGTCTGTTGCTCGCTCCATTGTTCCGGAGAACGGAGTCTTAGTTATCTTGCCCATGAGGCATGGTTCGCAGGTACCAAGTGATTCATAATCAAGTGATTCCAAAAGTCCATCAGAATGGAGTTTCTTCATGCGCTTTACACCAATATGACCCAAACGGCTATGCCACAAATAAGTTGCACTATCATTATCAACTCTGCATCTTTTGACTTCAATATTATGAAAATGTGTGTCACTACTATCGAGATTCAATAAAAATAGACCACTCTTCAAGGGTGCATGACCATAAAAGATATTACTCATATAAATAGAACAACCATTATTCTCTGATTTAAATGAATAACCGTCTCGCATCAAACAAGATCCAGATATAATGTTCATGCTCAATGCTGGCACCAAATAACAATTATCTAGGTCTAAAACTAATCACGAAGGTAGATGTAGAGGTAGCGTGCCGACGGCGATCACATCGACTTTGGAACCATTTCCCACGTGCATCGTCACGTCTTCCTTAGCCAATCTTCGCTTAATCTGTAGCCCCTGTTTCGAGTTGCAAATATTAGCAACAGAACCAGTATCAAATACCCAGGCGCTACTGCGAGCATTAGTTAAGTACACATCAATAACATGTATATCAAATATACCTTTCACTTTGCCATCCTTCTTCTCCGCCAAATAGTTGAGGTAGTTCCGCTTCCAGTGACCAGTCCCTTTGCAGTAGAAGCACTCAGTCTCAGGCTTAGGTCCAGACTTGGGCTTCTTCACTTGAGCAGCAACTTGTTTGCCGTTCTTCTTGAAGTTCCCCTTCTTCCCTTTGCACTTGTTCTTGAAACTGGTGGTCTTGTTAACCATCAACACTTGATGCTCCTTCTTGATTTCTACCTCCGCAGCCTTTAGCATTGCGAAGAGCTCGGGAATTATCTTATCCATCCCTTGCATATCATAGTTCATCATGAAGCTTTTGTAGCTTGGTGGCAGTGATTGAAGAACTCTGTCAATGACACTATCATCAGGAAGATTAACTCCCAGTTGAGTCAAGTGGTTGTGGTACCCAGACATTCTGAGTATTTATTCACTGACATAACTATTCTCCTCCATTTTGCAGCTATAGAACTTATTGGAGACTTCATATCTCTCAATCCGGGCATTTACTTGAAATATTAACTTCAACTCCTGGAACATCTCATATGCTCCATGACGTTCAAAACATCGTTGAAGTCCCGGTTCTAAGCCGTAAAGAATGGCACACTGAACTATCGAGTAGTCATCAGCTTTGCTCTGCCAGACGTTCATAACATCTGGCGTTGCTCCTGCAGTGGGTTTGGCACCTAGCGGTGCTTCCATGACGTAATTCTTCTGTGCAACAATGAGGATAATCCTCAAGTTACCCAGTCCGTGTAATTGCTACCATCATCTTTCAACTTAGCTTTCTCTAGGAACGCATTAAAATTCAACGAAACAATATCACAGACCATTTATCTACAACAACATAGACATGCAAAATACTATCAGGTACTAAGTTAATGATAAATTAAAGTTCAATTAATCATATTACTTAAGAACTCCCACTCAGATAGACATCTCTCTAATCATCTAAGTGATCACGTGATCCATATCAACTAAACCATGTCCGATCATCACGTGAGATGGAGTAGTTTTCAATGGTGAACATCACTATGTTGATCATATCTACTATATGATTCACGCCCGACCTTTCGGTCTCAGTGTTCCGAGGCCATATATGCATATGCTAGGCTCGTCAAGTTTAACCCGAGTATTCTGCATGTGCAAAACTGGCTTGCACCCGTTGTATGTGAACGTAGAGCTTATCACACCCGATCATCACGTGGTGTCTCGGCACGATGAACGGTAGCAACGGTGCATACTCAGAGAGAACACTTATACCTTGAAATTTAGTGAGAGATCATCTTATAATGCTACCGCCGAACTAAGCAAAATAAGATGCATAAAGGATAAACATCACATGCAATCAATATAAGTGATATGATATGGCCATCATCATCTTGTGCCTTTGATCTCCATCTCCGAAGCACCATCATGATCACCATCGTCACCGGCTTGACACCTTGATCTCCATCGAAGCATCGTTGTCGTCTCGCCAGCTATTGCTTCTACGACTATCGCTACCGCTTAGTGATAAAGTAAAGCAATTACATGGCGATTGCATTTCATACAATAAAGCGACAACCATATGGCTCCTGCCAGTTGCCGATAACTGTGTTACAAAACATGATCATCTCATACAACAATTTATATAATCACGTCTTGACCATATCACATCACAACATGCCCTGCAAAAACAAGTTAGACGTCCTCTACTTTGTTGTTGCAAGTTTTACGTGGCTGCTACGGGCTTAGCAAGAACCGTTCTTACCTACGCATCAAAACCACAACGATTTTTCGTCAAGTTTGTTGTTTTAACCTTCAACAAGGACCGGGCGTAGTCACACTCGATTCAACTAAAGTTGGAGAAAAAGACACCCACTAGCCACCTGTGTGTGAAGCACGTCGGTAGAACCAGTCTCGCGTAAGCATACGCGTAATGTCGGTCTGAGCCGCTTCATCCAACAATACCGCCGAATCAAAGTATGACATGCTGGTAAGCAGTATGACTATTATCGCCCACAACTCTTTGTGTTCTACTCGTGCATATAACATCTACGCATAGACCTGGCTCGGATGCCACTGTTGGGGAACGCAGTAATTTCAAAAAAATTCCTACGCACACGCAAGATCCATCTAGGTGATGCATAGCAACGAGAGGGGAGAGTGTTGTCCACGTACCCTCGTAGACCGAAAGCGGAAGCGTTATGACAACGCGGTTGATGTAGTCATACGTCTTCACGATCCGACCGATCCTAGCACCGAAGGTACGACACCTCCGCGATCTGCACACGTTCAGCTTGGTGACGTCCCATGAACTCTAGATCCAGCTGAGGTCAAGGGAGAGTTCGTCAGCACGACGGCGTGATGACGGTGATGATGAAGCTACCGGCGCAGAGCTTCGCCTAAGCACTGCAACGATATGACCGAGGTGGAAATCTGTGGAGGGGGGCACCGCACTTGGCTAAACAATCAACTTGTGTGTCTATGGGGTGCCCCCCTCCCCCATTTATAAAGGAGTGGAGGAGGGGAGGGCCGGCCCTCTCTATGGCGCGTCCAAGGGGGAGTCCTACTCCCGGTGGGAGTAGGATTCCCCCTTTCTCTAGTTGTAGTAGGAGAAGGAAGAGGGAGAGGGAGAGAAGGAAAGGGGGGGCGGCCCCCCTCCCAATTTGGATTGGGCTTGGGGGGGCACCTTGGCCGCCTCCTCCTCTCTCCCACTAAGGCCCATTAAGGCCCAATGACTCCCTTGAGGTTCCAGTAACCCCCCGGTACTCCGGTAAATGCCCGAACTCACCCGGAACCATTCGATGTCCAAACATAGCCTTCCAATATATCGATCTTTATGTCTCGACCATTTCGATACTCCTCGTCATGTCCGTGATCACATCCGAGACTCTGAACAACCTTCGGTACATCAAAACACATAAACTCATAATACCGATCGTCATCGAACGTTAAGCGTGCCGACCCTATGGGTTCGAGAACTATGTAGACATGACCGAGACTTATCTCCGGTCAATAACCAATAGCGGAACCTGGATGCTCATATTGGTTCCTACATATTCTACAAAGATCTTTATCGGTCAAACCGCATAACAACATACGTTGTTCCCTTTGTCATCGGTATGTTACTTGCCCAAGATTCGATCGTCGGTATCTCAATACCTAGTTCAATCTCATTACCGACAAGTCTCTTTACTCATTCCGTAATGCATCATCCCGTAACTAACTCATTAGTCACATTGCTTGCAAGGCTTATAGTGATGAGCATTACAGAGTGGGCCCAAAGATACCTCTCCGACAAGCGGAGTGACAAATCCTAATCTCGATCTATGCCAAGTCAACAAACACCATCGGAGACACCTGTAGAGCATCTTTATAATCACCCAGTTACGTTGTGACGTTTGATAGCACACTAAGTGTTCCTCCGGTATTCGGGAGTTGCGTAATCTCATAGTCATAGGAACATGTATAAGTTATGAAGAAAGCAATAGCAACAAACTAAACGATCATCATGCTAAGTTAACAGATGGGTCAACTCAATCACATCATTCTCTAATGATGTGATCCCGTTCATCAAATGACAACTCTTTGTCCATGGCTAGGAAACTTAACCATCTTTGATTAACGAGCTAGTCAAGTATAGGCATACTAGTGACACTCTGTTTGTCTATGTATTCACACATGTACTAAGTTTCCGGTTAATACAATTCTAGCATGAATAATGAACATTTATCATGATATAAGGAAATATAAATAACAACTTTATTATTGCCTCTAGGGCATATTTCCTTCACTCCCCTCGCGCCGAGCAAAGCCCGATAGGTGCTGGCGGTGGTGGGGACCATCTCCTCCTCGCGCGAGGGCTCGGCGCGGGCGGGCGTCCTCGGGCGACCGCGATGCGTTCATCCGGGGCGAGACGGCGCACGGGCAGGTCCGACGGCGGTGCTGCGGTGCCTCGTCCTGCGCATGGAGGGCCGGATACGGCGGGGGCTGCGGGATCACCCGGAGACGACACGGGCGACTCCGGTGTTGGATTCGCGAGCAGCAGGTAGGGCGACCCTTGCCTATGCGGCGGTAGCCAGATCCATGGCTGGCAAGGTGCTCTTCCCCTCGGTGGAGTCTATGCCTGGAGATGGGCGACGGAAGCCGCGGATCTGTCGTCCCGTCCAGATCCGACCCGGCGTGGCAACCAGTGGCGCGTGGAGGACCGGTGAGGGGTGGCTGGAGGCTCCCCGCTGGCGTGCCGACAGCGGATTTGGTGTTCATGGCGAAGCTCCGTTCGGTTTTAGTCAGCTGCGAGATCGGGAGGCCGTGATTTCCGGTGAAAATCGCGCCGACTATGGTCATGGCAGACGATGGCGACGTCTATGACATCGTTTCCTTCTTGAGGCGTCGTTGTTGTAGGTCATGGCGCCCCACACGTGATGCTCCGGGGAAAACCCTAGATCTGGGTCTACCGGATCCGACGATGATGGCACCTTCGATGCCGTTGTCCCTCCTCGGGGCATCGTTTTGGAGCACGTGCTGGCTGGAGGGGACAAGAGGAGGAGCGGTGTTACATCTACCACAAGGTCGACGGCGGATCCCGGCGGCTTGGAGCCGCGGAGGTTCGGCGATGGGCGTGTTGGAGATGGACTCGCGTAGGAGGAGGAAGCTGTCTGGCGTCATGGTGGCGTTGATGGCAGAGAGGCATGGCAAGGTCGGTGCATCGGTTCTACTCTGAGGATGGACCGAGGGAAGATGGAGGTGGCGGCCCTTGCAGCGTGCGGTGCTCACTAGGAGTGTGCCAGACCGATGTGGGACCCAATCCAGGTAGTGACTTGGACGGGACACCCCGGCTTTAGATGTTAGGCTTTGGTGCGATGTCTGTTTGGTATTAGGCTCGGACATTCAGCACGTCTTCATCAAGGGGATAGGAGTAGAAACAACATTGCCAAGACGGTGGCTTCAGGCTTACTGACGTATCATCTTGTATGGTCTTTGTGAATAATTAATAATATGGCTGCATGCATCCTCCTTTTCGAAAAAAAGCAGGATGAACATCGCGGTGTTGCAGCGGTGAGTGCAGGCGTGGGGAGAGGGGTCGAGAAGAGGAGGAGGTTGCCAAAGGAAGAGGCAACCTGGAGACCCGAGTGAGGCGGACGCCGACCGCGGGTAGCTCGCCGCGATGCTCGCCGACGCGAAGCACCAGCCGGTGTGCTCCGGATCCGCGCCGCTCGGCTCGAGCTGCCGTCGTGGGCGGAGGCCGAGCGCCACGGCGGCCGCTGAGCAGCCTCCATCTTCCCTTCCCACCGTCGCCGAGCTGGCCATCCTCGCTGCCATCCGAGGCTGCCGTCGTCGAGCTGACCGTCCTCGACGCCACCGGAGTCCGCCATCGCCAAGCTGACCGTCCCCGCCGCCATCAGATTCAGAGGACGCCGCCCCGGGCTGCTCGACCCTCTTGATGCGGCTGCCATTGCGAGAAGAGCCCCTTTCGGTTCCGGCGGCGATCCCATTTGTCACCGTGCTACAGGAGTCTCCTTGGCTCCGGCTGCGATCCAACAAGCGGCAGCCATGGAGGGGTTGCAGCTACGCGCGACGCTGCTCGCAATGGCCAGCGACATCGCGACTTCCGTCCTAGAGCTCCAACTCCGCCGTTTTGCCTTGCACAAGAGCGACACGTCGATTCTGGCGTGGCTTCCTACATCGACAGCTGACGGCCGTCCATGGGCCAGTGCCTTCCACCGGAGGAGCTGCTAGTGCTCGCGTAGGCAGCGTGCTAGAGGACGAGCTGCTCCTCGGACAGGATTTGGGGAGGTTGGCAGCTTCTTCTTCCATTTCTCCCATGGTCGAGCGAGTAGGAGCTGTTGTCTCGTGCTGCTGTTGTGGTATGCATGCTATCTTTTTTGTGTGTGATTGCTTTTGTTTTTCCTCTAGATTATATGCAGTGCTTTTTCTCTGGTGATTGGATTAAGTTGCTACAAGTACTGTGTTCACAAATCGTCAAAGCAATTTTTAGAAATCTTTGTAATAGTTCACACATCATCACGACATTTTTTCAAAATCTTTGTAATAGTGACATGGCAAATTTTAGTTTAAGTGTTGAAGTCACCATGGCAAATTTCTTGTAAAGAGCATGGAATTTTTTTGTTTTAAATATGATGGCAAATTTACATTTTCAGAACATGGCAAATTTAACTATGTAGCACGGTAAATATACTTGTATAGCCATGACATTTTTTAATTTATTTCCATGGCAAAGCTACTCCATTTTTGCCATGAAAAAAATTAATCCATTTCTTGCCATGGCAATTTTCACTAAATTTTTGCCATGTCAAATTTTAACTCCATTTTTTGCCATGACAAAAATACCTTTATTTTCATATGGCAAATTTTAGGTTAAGTTGCCATGGCAATTTTTAGTTTAAGTCACCATGGCAAATTTATCGTAAAGAACACGACAATTTCAATTCAAATATTATGACAAATTTAAATTTATAGAATATGGCAAATTATTATGTAGCATCTTAAATATACTTGTGTAGCCATGGCATTTTTTTATTTATTTCCATGGCAAAAGTACTACTTTTTTGCCATGACAAAAACTAAACCATTTTTGCCATGACAAAATTTACTCCATTGTTGCCATAGCAAATTTAACTCCATTTGATGCCATGGCAAACTTCTTTAATTAACATGTTCAAAAACATGTAAACTTGCCATGGAAAAGTTATAGTTGTTCAAAAAAAGGCAAACTTTGCCATGGCAACTTACGATGTTCAAAAACATGGCAACCTTTTGTAGATGTTCAGAAATATGAAAATTTTGCCATGGAATTTTAAAATTTTCAAAAACATGGCAAACTTGCCATGGCAAACTTTAATATGTGCAGAAACATGGTAACTTCTTTTAATTAAGTTTTTTCAAAAACATGACAAACTTCTTTTAATTAACATGTTCACAAACATGCAAACTTGCCATGGCAACTAAAGATGTTCAAAAACATGGCAATGTTTGTAGATGTTTAAAAACATGGCAAATTTGCCATGGCAACTAAAATCAGTATTTGTTTATAGATGTGTCTTTTTCCATGGCAACCAAATGCATTTTTTGCCATGTCCATCCGGAGAATGTTTGTTATGGACATTTACAAATTAGTTTGAGAACACGGAAAGTTTGTTCTTTCAAATTTGTTTTTGCCATGGCGATTACATGTAGAATATCATTACAGCTTAAGATGTTTTCTTCATTTTTTTCCGAAAATTTTCTATCTGCCTATAGAGAACTTTTTTCATCATATCACTTCATGGCAACTTTTTGTAAACATCGTAGTCATGGCAACTATACTGTAAAGATGCATCTTAAGCTTTGTTAAAAAACATGGCAAATTCCTTTTACCCTTTTCCAATAATAGCAAAAAATTAATTTTTGGGGGGCCATGGCAATTTTTAGTTCATTAAGCATGGCAAAATGTTTTATTATGGGTCATGAAACTAAATTCCATTTTATAAGTTTGACATGGTCAATAGAAATAAATTTACCATGGTAAGTACGATAAATTTGCCATGGTCCGCAATATAAATTTGAAAGCACAAGTGCTCCCTGGGTGATTTTGGTAATTAATGTCAACATATCTCTTGTTGGACTAATGCTTCTATCTAGTATGTGTCAGATAAGTCCAACAATGGAGTGGCATGGACTAGAGGATGTGGAACCCCTTCAAGATGCTGAGGACAAAGGATTGGCTCAAGCTCAAAGCTCAGGACTCTACATTTTCTATTTTAGTGATCCAAGATCACATTGAGTCCATAGGAAAGCCAATACTATTAAGAGGGGATGAGGTGTTGCTTAATGGCTTGCTTGCTCAAAGTGCTTAGTGATATGCTCCAAAGCCCTCAACCACTTTCTCACATCCACATATGTCCCAAACCAAAAGTCAAACTCGGCCCCACCGAAACTTTCTATCCGGCGCCACCGAGTTCTCTTGACATAGCCACTGCCAGAAACCCTAGTCTTTTTGGTCTCACTGATAGGGATCTCGGTATCACCGAGATGGGATTGCAAACTCTCTGTTGCCTATTGCAATAATTTCGGTCTCACCGAAATATGCAATCGGTGCCACCGAGATTGCAATGCAAACACTCTGGTTCCCTTTCATAACGTTTCGGTCCAACCGAGATGAGCGAATCAGTCCCACCGAGTTTTCCTGACCAACTCTCTGTTTGTCTATTACCAAAATAGGTCTCACCAAGTTTGTGTAATCGGTCTCACCGAGTTGACGTATCGGTCCCACTGAAAATCCTAACGGTCACATTATGAACTAAATCGGTCTGACCGAGTTTCACGAGTCGGTCCCATCGAGTTTGGTAAATTGTGTGTAACGGTTAGATTTTGTGTGGAGGCTACATATACCCCTACACCCACTCTTCATTCGTGGAGAGAGCCATCAGAACATGCCTACACTTCCAACATATATTTTCTGAGAGAGAACCACCTACACTTGTGTTGAGGTCAAGATATTCCATTCCAACCACATAAATCTTGATCTCTAGCCTTCCCCAAGTTGCTTTCCACTCAAATCATCTTCCCACCAAATCCAATCCTATGAGAGAGAGTTGAGTGTTGGGGAGACTATCATTTGAAGCACAAGAGCAAGGAGTTCATCATCAACACACCATTTGTTACCTCTTGGAGAGTGGTGTCTCCTAGATTGGCTAGGTGTCACTTGGGAGCCTCCGTCACGATTGTGGATTTGAACCAAGGAGTTTGTAAGGGCAAGGAGATCGCCTACTTCGTGAAGATCTACCCTAGTGAGGCAAGTCCTTCGTGGGCGACGACCATGGTGGGATAGACAAGGTTGCTTCTTCGTGGACCCTTCGTGGGTGGAGCCCTTCGTGGACTCGCGCAACCATTACCCTTTGTGGGTTGAAGTCTCCATCAACGTGGATGTACGATAGCACCACCTATTGGAACCACGGATAAAAAATCTCCGTGTCTCCCAATTGCGTTTGCACACTCCAATCCCATCCCTTTACATTCTTGCAACTTGCATGCTTTACTTTCCGCTGCTCATATACTCTTGTCATGCTTGCTTGATATGTATTGTGAATGGTTAAACTTGTCCCAAAACTCCACATCAACTTAAGGAAATTAAAAACTGCAACTGTTCTTCTTAGAGTCTATTCACCCCCCTCTAGACACCTCTTCTCGACCCTTTCAATTGGTATCAGAGCTTTGGTGTCCATTTCTTTGGTTTAATCACCATTGGAGGAAGATGGAGGAGTCTATGTTGGGGAGTCTTAGACGTAGAGTGCATATTCTTGATGGAGAGTTCCTTCATGAGTGGAAAAATGAGATGCTTGAGATTTTCAATGCATATCATTTGAACAAGTACATTACTAGCCCTTGTGCACCTCATGTTGATCCTTTGCATCCTACCCTTGATGAGTCTATTGACATGATCCGCAACCTTAGAACTGTTAATCTTATCACTAGAGGCCTGCCTAGAAACTTGATTGGATGTTTGCCTACTCTTGATTGTGCCTACACTATATGGAAATTTCTTGAGGAAAGATTTCCAAACTATTCCTTGCAAAACTTAGATGAAATTCTTCATAAGTCTATTGCCTTGAGTAAGATGAATTCTAGTGATCCTAGCTTTGGTGATTGTCTATTTGAGCTTACCAATCTCATGCATGCCAAAGGAAATGTTGGAATCATTAGCAATGTCATATCCGAAGCTATTAGAATTCATAAAGATGACTATTGTGATGATCATTTATCTAATGAATTACCCTCTCTAGGAATGGATCAAATACAAGACAATGTTGAACATGGATACTATGATGAGGATGATGATAGTGACTATGATCTTGATGATGCGATGAGACACTTTGGTCTTATGGCCAATCTTCGCGGCTACATGGCTGGAGGAAAGGAATGGGTCCTTGATAGTGGATGTACTGATCATATGACCGGAGACAAAGATATGTTTCGTGAGCTTGCTGAAAACGACGGTCCTCGAAAGTATGTCACTTTTGATGATAACTCAAAGGGTAAGGTGGTAGGCCTCGGTAAGGTGGCCATCTCACATGATAGCTCCATACAAAACGTCATGCTCGTTGAATCTCTTGGGTACAATTTACTTTCAGTATCTAGACTTGCTGATTTCGGTTTCAATGTCCTATTTACTGAAGTAGATTGCCAAGTGTTTCGAAGAGTCAATCATAAAATGGTCTTTACCGGTATACGTAGAGGCGACCTTTACATTGTTGATTTCACTAAAAAGTCTCAACCTAGAACTTGCTTAATTGCTAAATCTTCTAAAGGCTGGTTGTGGCATAGAAGGCTAGGTCATGTGGGCATGCGAAATCTTGATAAACTTATTAAAGGTGATCATATCCTTGGAGTAAAAGATGTTATATTTTACAAGGATAGACTTTGTAGTGCTTGTCAAGCAGGAAAACAAGTTGGAGGGAGTCACCCCGTGAAGAACATCATGACCACGAGAAGACCACTCGAGCTACTTCATATGGATCTCTTTGGTCCCAATGCCTACAAGAGTCTCGGTGGTAAATCATTTGGTCTAGTCATAGTCGAAGATTTTTCAAGATTTGCGTGGGTGTTATTTCTTGATGACAAATCGCAGGTCCAAAAGATCTTCAAAAACTTCGCTAGGAAGGCCCAAAATCAATTTGAAGTGAAGATCAAGAAGGTTCGGAGCGACAATGGAACGGAGTTCAAGAACGCAAATGTGGATAGCTTTCTTGACGAAGAGGGGATTTCACACGAGTTCTCGGCTACGTACACACCTCAACAAAATGGAGTTGTTGAGAGGAAGAACCGGACTCTTATTGAGATGGCAAGAACGATGCTTGATGAGTACAAGACTCCAAAACACTTTTGGGCGGAAGCGGTTGAGACAGCTTGTCATGCAACAAATCGCTTGTATCTTCACAAGCTACTCGGCAAGACGGCATACGAGCTCCTCACCGGTAACAAACCCCAAGTTGGATACTTTCGAGTATTCGGCTCAAAGTGTTAAATTCTTGATAAGGTCGTTCTAAATTTGCTCCTAAATCTCATGAAGGTTTCCTACTTGGTTATGGCTCAAACTCTCACACTTACCGTGTCTACAACAATTTCACCCGAAAGGTTGAAGAGACGGTAGATGTGAAGTTTGATGAATCTAACAGCTCGCAAGTAGACCAATTGCCAATTGATGTAGGAGATAAAGACCCTTCGGAAGCAATCCAAGACTTGTCTATTGGGAAGATTCGTCCAACGGAGGTGAAGTAGAGTACCTCGTCCGTCCAAGTGGAAGCTTCCACCTCACGACAAGGTGAACCAAGAATTGATAAGGAAGCATCCACAAGTGGGACACACCAAGATGAACGTCAACAAACTCCTTCTCCACCACGACAAGAGAACGACAACGTCAATAATGAAGAAGGCCAAGAAGAAGAACAAGATGAAGAAGATGTTCCACCCCGAGCCAAGCAAAAGCTCCCATGAGTTCGAGCAAGAGTCGCCAAAGACCATCCCGTCGGGAAAATCTACAATGATATCCAAACCGGGAGAATCACCCGCTCTAAAACTAGTTAGGCTAAATTTTGTGAACATTATTCATTCATCTCTAGCATTGAACCCATGAAGGTTGAAGAAGCATTGGAAGATCCGGAATGGATAAACGCTATGCATGAAGAGCTACAAAACTTTGAGAGAAATCAAGTGTGGACATTGGTTGAGAAGCCCGACAACAACCACAACATCATCGGTACCAAATGGGTGTTTCGCAACAAGCAAGATGAAGATGGACAAGTAGTTCGCAACAAAGCACGTCTCGTCGCCCAAGGCTACACTCAAGTCGAAGGTATGGACTATGGTGAGACATATGCCCCCGTTGCTAGACTTGAGTCCATTCGCATCTTACTTGCTTATGCTAATCACCATGATATCACCTTGTACCAAATGAACATTAAAAGTGCTTTTCTAAATGGTGAAATTGAGGAGGAAGTTTATGTTAAGCAACCTCCCAGCTTTGTCCATCCTAAGAAACCTAATCATGTTTACAAACTTCACAAAGCTCTTTATGGTCTTAAACAAGCTCCTAGAGCGTGGTATAAATGCTTAACCAAGTTCCTTACTGAAAAAGGCTTTGAAATTAGAAAAAATAGATTCTACTCTTTTTTACTAAAAGGGTTAATGGAGAACTATTTGTGTGCCAAATCTATGTTGATGATATTATATTTGGCTCGACTAACCCTCACTTTAGTGAGAAGTTTGGAAAGCTAATGTCGGAGAAGTTTGAGATGTCTATGATGAGTGAACTCATATTCTTTCTCGGTTTGCAAATCAAGCAAACTAAGGAAGGTACCTTTGTCTCTCAAACAAAGTACACCAAGGACTTATTCAAGAAGTTCAATATGCAAGAATGCAAAGGTATGACTACACCCATGCCTACTAGTGGACATCTTGACTTGACCAAAGATGGTGAACCGGTCGATCAAAAGGTTTACCGCTCCATGATTGGTTCATTGTTATATCTATGTGCCTCTCGTCCCGATATTATGCTAAGTGTGTGCATGTGTGCATGATATCAAGCGGCCCCTAAAGAATGTCATCTTAAGGCTGTGAAAAGGATAGTGAGATACTTAATACACACACCAAATTTTGGCATCTGGTATCCTAAGAGGTCTTCTTTCGATCTTGTTGGTTACTCCGATTCGGACTATGCCGGAGACAAGGTTGATAGAAAGTCCACTTCGGGTACTTGTCAATTTCTTGGTAGATCTCTTGTGTCTTGGTCCTCCAAGAAACAAAACTCGGTATCCTTATCCACCGCCGAAGCGGAATATATTGCTGCTGGTTCATGTTGTGCTCAATTACTTTGGATGACCCAAACTCTTAAAGATTATGGGATATATGTGAAACATGTTCCATTGCTTTGTGACAATGAAAGTGCTATCAAGATCGCTCACAACCCCGTGCAACACTCTCGAACCAAGCATATTGAAGTTCGTCATCATTTCATTCGAGATCACGTTGCCAAAGGGGACATTGATCTTAAGCATGTTCGCACCGATAAGCAATTGGCGGATATATTCACCAAACCACTTGATGAGAAAGTCTTTTGCCGTTTGAGAGGAGAATTGAACATCATCGATGCTTCAAACTTGGAGTAGGAACTCCATTTGGATACATGCAAGGCATGAGCCTTTGACTAATCCTTGATATTTCTTTCATGATGCTAGTTATATGTCTTGGATATATTTGCACCCTTGCATGCTATCTAACCCTTGTAGGTACTTGGATGAATCTAAATTTATGAGATTGCAACTCACTCACATCTTGAGCAATTTCTACATTACCAAGTCTCTTCACAATGGTGGTTGAAGACAAGGAAGCATGAAACCCTTCATACATATCCTTTGACAAATTCTATACTGAGTCTTATGATTGTCATTTTGGATACACAAGTGCTCTTCCTTGCAAGACTAACCCATGTAGGTAGATGAATTCAAATTCCAAGTGGTGCTCCCAACTCTTGATGAGCTACATCAACCTTGAGCAACCAACACAAGTTCAACTACATGATCCAGATCAACACCACCACCCAAGGTATGTTATTCCATCTTAGAGAATCTTTACTCCAAGACATGGGCAAAGCAACTCAACAAGATGTGAATACATCAAGATGCTTAAACGAAAAATGGTAACCCCATTTTGAGCTTAAACGATGAGTATGACCTATGATCAAGTGACCTCACTTGACTCCTAAGTCAACATACTCTAACATAGGTGACTTTGTCACCGACCAATTCTAGATGAAGTTCTCTTGTGTTTCTCCGTGCTCTTGCATTTGTCTCATGCATATTTGTTTCCCTTTTTTCAAAAAAAACTTCATCTAGATCTTTTCTTTTCCTTTTTTTTGTTCTGCATTCCCCGCATCCAATTCATTGCAAATCTTTTAGTTAATTCCTTGCAAATCCTTGTGAGATCTTAATTGCCTAGTGAGCTGAGGTGACAAGTGTTTTCACTGTGATGAACTCGGTCACACCGGTTTGTTTTCTTCGGTCCAACCGAATTCTTTCGGTGCCATTGAAGCACACAACTCGGTGCTACCGATTTCACTGCAGAAAAGACAGCTTGCCACTTGTTCCTGCATTCTTTTTACTCTAGCTCCACTCAATGATTCTTGTCCTCTACCAGCATCACATTCGACTTGCTGCTTTGCTTTGTGACTCAAGGACCAAACCCATTCGAAACAAAAATCCAGAAGAACCCTTCTTGGAAATTGATGTCAAAGGGGGAGAGAGAGAGATCACATCAAAGCTTAATCATAGGGGGAGAGAGAATACTCAGGGGGAGAGAATTCTTCAATGATAAAGAAGTATCACATCAAAGACCCTAGATGCTTGGTGTTCAAGAGGAGAGAAGTCACATGTCTTTATGAGGGGAAAGACATGTTCATATTTGATTGTTCGCATTAGCTCCGTTTCTTGTCTTTGCTCTGATTTTCTGTTCCCTGTCTTCTCCCAGTATCCCATGCTAGATTCAGGGGGAGCAAGACATCTAAGGGACGGAAATCCTTGAATTCTTTGCACATCTTTACCTTTGGGGACATGTCTATATCCAATAGAGTACTCAGTACTCACTTTCTACATGTCATCCCAGTCTTGGTATTCTTGTGGTTTCTTTTGTTTGCTCTGGCTAGTAGGTGTATCTGTGTTATGTAACCCTGTTTACTCAGGTTCATTCCTTCCTAAGCCAACTCAAGACCACAAGGTAAGTATATGCATCACAGTCATGTGTATGAGGATCTCTTGCTGTTGTACATACTGTTTGCAAGAAGGACTCATAAGCATGAAGTTACATTTTCCATATTCACATCATTTGCTCTGATGCATATAGCCAAGATACATGTAACACATTTCTTACTCTGTCATGCTTATGCATTCACATGCTCCTATATTCCATATTTACATGATTGCATAAATGTAGGGGGGGCCTATGCATGTTACATGTCTTTCCAAAGCTTTACTTGTTATTCTCTATATCTTTGTCTAAATCTTTGATGTATGTTGTCATCAATTACCAAAAAGGGGGAGATTGAAAGCACAAGTGCTCCCTGGGTGATTTTGGTAATTAATGTCAACATATCTCTTGTTGGACTAATGCTTCTATCTAGTATGTTTCAGATAAGTCCAACAATGGAGTGGCATGGACTAGAGGATGTGGAACCCCTTCAAGATGCTGAGGACAAAGGATTGGCTCAAGCTCAAAGCTCAGGACTCTACATTTTCTATTTTAGTGATCCAAGATCACATTGAGTCCATAGGAAAGCCAATACTATTAAGAGGGGATGAGGTGTTGCTTAATGGCTTGCTTGCTCAAAGTGCTTAGTGATATGCTCCAAAGCCCTCAACCACTTTCTCACATCCACATATGTCCCAAACCAAAAGTCAAACTCGGCCCCACCAAAACTTTCTATCCGGCGCCACCGAGTTCTCTTGACATAGCCACTGCCAGAAACCCTAGTCTTTTCGGTCTCACCGATAGGGATCTCGGTATCACCGAGATGGGATTGCAAACTCTCTGTTGCCTATTGCAATAATTTCGGTCTCACCGAAATATGCAATCGGTGCCACCGAGATTGCAATGTAAACACTCTGGTTCCCTTTCGTAACGTTTCGGTCCAACCGAGATGAGCGAATCGGTCCCACCGAGTTTGCCTGACCAACTCTCTGTTTATCTATTACCAAAATCGGTCTCACCGAGTTTGTGTAAGCGGTCTCACCGAGATTACGTTATGCCCTAACCCTAATGAAATCGGTCTCACCGAATTGATGTATCAGTCCCACCGAAAATCCTAACGGTCACATTATGAACTAAATCGGTCTGACCGAGTTTCACGATTTGGTCCGAGTTTGGTAAATTGTGTGTAACGGTTAGATTTTGTGTGGAGGCTATATATACCCCTCCACCCACTCTTCATTCGTGGAGAGAGCCATCAGAACATGCCTACACTTCCAACATATATTTTCTGAGAGAGAACCACCTACACTTGTGTTGAGGTCAAGATATTCCATTCCAACCACATAAATCTTGATCTCTAGCCTTCCCCAAGTTGCTTTCCACTCAAATCATCTTTCCACCAAATCCAATCCTATGAGAGAGAGTTGAGTGTTGGGGAGACTATCATTTGAAGCACAAGAGCAAGGAGTTCATCATCAACACACCATTTGTTACCTCTTGGAGAGTGGTGTCTCCTAGATTGGCTAGGTGTCACTTGGGAGCCTCCGTCACGATTGTGGATTTGAACCAAGGAGTTTGTAAGGGCAAGCAGATCGCCTACTTCGTGAAGATCTACCCTAGTGAGGCAAGTCCTTCGTGGGCGACGACCATGGTGGGATAGACAAGGTTGCTTCTTCGTGGACCCTTCGTGGGTGGAGCCCTTCGTGGACTCGCGCAACCATTACCCTTTGTGGGTTGAAGTCTCCATCAACGTGGATGTATGATAGCACCACCTATCGGAACCACGGATAAAAAATCTCCGTGTCTCCAAATTGCGTTTGCACACTCCAATCCCATCTCTTTACATTCTTGCAACTTGCATGCTTTACTTTCCGCTGCTCATATACTCTTGTCATGCTTGCTTGATATGTATTGTGAATGGTTAAACTTGTCCCAAAACTCCACATCAACTTAAGGAAATTAAAAACTGCAACTTTTCTTCTTAGAGTCTATTCACCCCTCCCTCTAGACACCTCTTCTCGATCCTTTCAAAATTGCCATGTGATCTTTTATGAATTTGTTTCTTACTTAATCATGGCAAATATAGTTTAGACCATGTCAACTATATCACCATGGCAATTTTCCAAACATGGCAAATTTTATAATTACCATGGCAAATTTTACTATTAGGCCATGGCAAAAAGGGTTTGATAGGATCATGGCACATTTTTATGAATTTTGTTCCGATGGCAATTCATTCAATTTTTTGCCATGAAGTGCTTCTTAGGATCATGGCAATTTTGCATACATTTTTGCCATCATGACAATTTACACACAATACGCCTTAACCTGTTTTTTTCTTCGCATCATGGCAAATAATGTGTGTGCATCCCGGCGATTTTTAGACTTTTTTTTCATGTTGTGTTTTTTGCATGATGCAAGTAGTGTGCGTGGGTGTGTGCGCGCATCATGATAAATTTCATTTTTTTTGTTTTTGGGCTAGTTTTTGTGCAATATTAGGCAAGTGGGCTGTGCTGGGCCCTTTTTTGATTTTTGTGTAGGCTGCTTCCTAGTCCGAACATTTTTGTTCGGTCTGATCCATGGATTGGGACGAACGATTTGTTCGGCCAGGGAGCCTCCCATACCTAACGTCAGCGCCATATCGGGGTCCTTAATTTTTTGTTTATTGTTGCGTGTATGATGACCCACAAGTATAGGGGATCCATCGTAGTCCTTTCGATAAGTAAGAGTGTCGAACCCAACGAGGAGCAGAAGGAAATGATAAGCGGTTTTCAGCAAGGTATTCTCTGCAAACACTGAAATTATAGGTGACAGATAGTTTTGTGATAAGATAATTTGTAACGAGCAACAAGTAACAAAAGTAAATAAAGTGCAGCAAGGTGGCCCAATCCTTTTTGTAGCAAAGGACAAGCCTGACAAACTCTTATATAGAGAAAAGCGCTCCCGAGGACACATGGGAATTATTGATGTCTACTACGCAACCTTCTTCTTGTAGACGTTGTTGGGCCTCCAAGTGCAGAGGTTTGTAGGACAGTAGCAAATTTCCCTCAAGTGGATGACCTAAGGTTTATCAATCCGTGGGAGGTGTAGGATGAAGATGGTCTCTCTCAAGCAACCCTGCAACCAAATAACAAAGAGTCTCTTGTGTCCCCAACACACCCAATACAATGGTAAATTGTATAGGTGCACTAGTTCGGCGAAGAGATGGTGATACAAGTGCAATATGGATGGTAGATATAGGTTTTTGTAATCTGAAAATATAAATACAACAAGGTAGCAAGCGATAAAAGTGAGCGTAAACAGTATTGCAATGCGTTGAAACAAGGCCTAGGGTTCATACTTTCACTAGTGCAAGTTCTCTCAACAATAATAACATAATTGGATCATATAACTATCCCTCAACATGCAACAAAGAGTCACTCCAAAGTCACTAATAGGGGAGAACAAACGAAGAGATTATGGTAGGGTACGAAACCACCTCAAAGTTATTCTTTCTGATCAATCCATTGGGCTATTCCTATAAGTGTCACAAACACCCCTAGAGTTCGTAGTAAAATAACACCTTAAGATACACATCAACCAAAACCCTAATGTCACCTAGATACTCCAATGTCACCTCAGTATCCATGGGTATGATTACACAATATGCATCACACAATCTCAGATTCATCTATTCAACCAACACATAGAACCTCAAAGAGTGCCCCAAAGTTTCTACCGGAGAGTCAAGACGAAAACGTGTGCCAACCCCTATGCATAGGTTGATGGGCGGAACCCGCAAGTTGATCACCAAAACATACATCAAGTGAATCAATAGAATAACCCATTGTCACCACGGTTATCCCACGCAAGACATACATCAAGTGTTCTCAAATCATTAAAGACTCAATCCGATAAGATAACTTCAAAGGGAAAACTCAATCCATTACAAGAGAGTAGAGGGGGAGAAACATCATAAGTTCCAACTATAATAGCAAAGCTCGCGATACATCAAGATCGTGCCAAATCAAGAACACGAGAGAGAGATCAAACACATAGCTACTGGTACATACCCTCAGCCCCGAGGGTGAACTACTCCCTCCTCGTCATGGAGACCGCCGGGATGATGAAGATGGCCACCGGTGAGGGATCCCCCCTCCGGCAGGGTGCCGGAACAGGGTCCCGATTGGGTTTTGGTGGCTACAGAGGCTTGCGGCGGCGGAACCCCCGATCTATTCTGCTCCCCGAAGGTTTTAGGGTATATTGGTATATATAGGAGGAAGAAATACGTCAGGGGAGCCACGAGGGGCCCATGAGGGTGGAGGGCGCGCCCCCCTGCCTCGTGCCCTCCTTGTTGATTCCCTGATGTGCACTCCAAGTCCCCTGGATTGCTTCCGTTCCAAAAATAACTTTTCCGAAGGTTTCATTCCGTTTGGACTCCGTTTGATATTCCTTTTCTGTGAAACACTGAAACAAGAGAAAAAAACAGGAACTGGCACTGGGCTCTGGGTTAGTAGGTTAGTCCCAAAAATAATATAAAAGTGTTTAATAAAGCCCATAAACTTCCAAAACAGATAATATAATAGCATGGAACAATAAAAAAGTATAGATACGTTGGAGACGTATCAATTATCGTCAAGCTAGTATTCATCACGTTCATATGATTCGCGTTCGGTACTTTGATAATTTAGTATGTGGGTGGACCGGTGCTTGGGTGCTGTCATTACTTGGACAAACATCCCACTTATGATTAACTCCTATTGCAAGCATCTGCAACTACAAAAGAAGTATTAAGGTAAACCTAACCATAGCATGAAACATATGGATCCAAATCAGCCCCTTACGAAGCAACGCATAAACTAGGGTTTAAGCTTCTGTCACTCTAGCAACCCATCATCTACTTATTACTTCCCAATGCCTTCCTCTAGGCCCAAATAATGGTGAAGTGTCATGTAGTCGACGTTCACATAACACCACTAGAGGAGAGACAACATACATCTCATCAAAATATCGAACGAATACCAAATTCACATGACTACTAATAGCAAGACTTCTCCCATGTCCTCAGGAACAAACGTAACTACTCACAAAGCATATTCATGTTCATAATCAGAGGAGTATTAATATGCATAAAGGATCTGAATATATGATCTTCCACCAAATAAACCAACTAGCATCAACTACAAGGAGTAATAAACACTACTAGCAACCTACAAGTACCGATCCCAGACTTAGAGACAAGAATTGGATACAAGAGATGAACTAGGGTTTGAGAGGAGATGGTGCTGGTGAAGATGTTGATGGAGATTGGCCCCCTCCCGATGAGAGGAGCGTTGGTGATGACGATGGCGATGATTTCCCCCTCCTGGAGGGAAGTTTCCCCGGCAGAACAGCTCCGCCAGAGCCCTAGATTGGTTCCGCCAAGGTTCCGCCTCGTGGCGGCGGAGTCTCGTCCCGAAAGCTTGCTTCTGATTTTTCTTCAGACGGAAGACTTCATATAGCAGAAGATGGGCACCAGAGGGCCAACAGGGGGCCCACGAGGCATGGGGCGCGCCCAGGGGGGTAGGGCGCGCCCCCACCCTCGTGGCCAGGGTGTGGGCCCCCTCTGGTATTTCTTCCGCTCAGTATTTTTCATTATTTCCAAAAATAACTTTTGTGGAGTTTCAGGACTTTTGGAGTTGTGCAGAATAGGTCTCTAATATTTGCTCCTTTTCCAGCCCAGAATTCCAGCTGCCAGCATTCTCCCTCTTTATGTAAACCTTGTAAAATAAGAGAGAATAGGCATAAGTATTGTGACATAATGTGTAATAACAACCCATAATGCAATAAATATCGATATAAAAGTATGATGCAAAATGGACGTATCAACTCCCCCAAGCTTAGACCTCGCTTGTCCTCAAGCGGAAGCCGATAACGATAAATATGTCCACATGTTTAGAGGTAGAGGTGTCGATAAAATAAAGTACAGACATGAGGGCATCGTGATCATTCTTATAACAGCAACATATATGGATATTGTCATATGATTTCTTATGCTCAAGTAATAATCTATTGACAATGTCAAGTATGAATTAGAAACTTCATTGAGAACCAACAAACTATAATCTCAGTCATTGAAGCAATTGCAATTTATCATAACATCAGAAAGAGTCTATGTCAGAGCTTTTCAGCAAGTCCACATACTCAACTATCATTTAGTCTTTCACAATTGCTAACACTCACGCAATACTTGTGGTTACGGAGTTTTAATCGGACACAGAGAAAGATAGGGGCTTATAGTTTCGCCTCCCAACCTTTTACCTCAAGGGCAATGTCAACAATAATAGTTTATGCTAACTTACATCCAATTAGATATATATGTCAGGATCTTTCCAACACACTGTGCTTGCCAAAGGATAAAATTTAAAAAGGAAAGGTGAAAATCACGATGACTCTTGCATAAGGTAGAAGATAAAAGTAAAAGATAGGCCCTTCACAGAGGGAAGCAGAGGTTGCCATGCGCTTTCAGGGTTGGATGCACAAAATCTTAATGCGAAAGAACGTCACTTTATATTGCCACTTGTGATATGGACCGTTATTATGCAGTCCGTCGCTTTTATTTCTTCCACATCACAAGATCGTATAAAGCTTATTTCCTCCACACTAATCAATCATACATATTTAGAGAGCAATTTTTATTGCTTGCACCAATGACAACTTACTTGAGGGATCTTACTCAATCCATAGGTAGATATGGTGGACTCTTATGGCAAAACTGGGTTTAAGGGTTTTTGGAAGCACAAGTAGTATCTCTACTTGGTGCAAAGAATTTGGCTAGCATGAGGGGGAAAGGCAAGCTCAACATGTTGGATGATCCATGGCAATATACTTTATTTCAGATATAAGAAAACATAACCCATTACGTTGTCTTCCTTGTCCAACATCAACTCTTTAGCATGTCATATTTTAATGAGTGCTCACAATCATAAAAGATGTCCAAGATAGTATATTTATATGTGAAACCTCTTTTTCTTTATTACTTCCTATTAATTGCAATGATGACCAAAGCTATGTTTGTCAACTCTCAACAACTTTTAATCATCATACTCTTTCTATGTGAAGTCATTACTCTCCATAAGATCAATATGATCTCTTTATTTCTTTTTATTCTTTCTTTTTCTTTTATTCCCTCAAGATCATAGCAAAATAATCAAGCCCTTGACTCAACACTAATCTTTATTATATAGCTCACGGACTCGATTACATAGAGGGATCATAAAGCAAAACTCAAAACTAGATCATACTAAAACTTTTATTCTACTAGATCAAGATAATACCAAAAGGATCGAACTAAGAAAAACAGTAAAGATAGGAGTGTGATGGTGATACGATACCGGGGCACCTCCCCCAAGCTTGGCAGTTGCCAAGGGGAGTGCCCATACCCATGTGATTATGTCTCCTTTGCTGGTGAAGAAGATGGTGGTGATGATGGGTAGTCACACATCGAGCGTAAGAGATCCTCCAACTTGCGGGTAATGCCCTTGAGTGCAACGATATGCTCCTTCAACAAAATATTTTCACGTGTGAGATACTTGTTTTGTATACGAGCTAACTCAATCATCTTGAAAGCTTCAATCTCAGTTGGGGTAAGAAGATTGTGATCAAGTTGAAGGATGTCTTCTGTTGCCGGAACTTGGTCCTCCGTGGCCTTCTTGATCCCTTCATCCTTGTTGATCTCCATGGGTTCTTTCCTCTTCAGCTCTATCTTCATCAGCCAAGCATCATTGTCACCATTGTTGGAGGAGGGGGACGACATGATGCCTAGCCTTGACAACCCTGACAGAAAACAGCTCGAAACAAAAGCAGAGGATATTTGCGTGATACGGTGGTCAAAACCTTCGGGAGATTATATAATGAATTTTTACCGACCGAAATACGTATCGAGCAAGAAAACGGAGTCCGAAGAGCGCACGAGGTGCCCACGAGGCAGGGGGCGTGCCTAGGGGGTAGGACACGCCCTCCACCCTCATGGAGCCCTCGTGTCCTTCCCGGACTGCTTCTTATTTTTCTATTTTTCTAAATATTCCAAAACGGAGAAAAATTGCCATTAGAACTGTTTTGGAGTCGGTTTACTTACCGTACCACATACCTAGTCCTTTTCGGAGTCTGAAACGTTTTGGAAAGTATCCTTTATATATTCCTCCAGGGTTACGGTTTCAATAACATTGGTTTCAACATTTATAGGATTACCTGAGATATAATGTTTGATTCTTTGACCGTTCACCACCTTCGGATTTGTGCCTTCGAAGTTGTTGATTTTTATGGCACCGGAATGATAGACTTCCTCGATAACGTAAGGACCTTCCCATTTAGAGAGAAGTTTTCCTGCAAAAAATCTTAAACGAGAGTTGTATAGCAATACATAATCACCTACATTAAACTCACGCTTTTGTATCCTTTTGTCATGCCATCTTTTAACCTTTTCTTTAAACAGTTTGGCATTCTCATAGGCTTGGGTTCTCCATTCATCAAGTGAGCTAATGTCAAATAACCTCTTCTCACCGGCAAATTTGAAATCATATTTGAGCTCTTTAATAGCCCAATACGCCTTATGTTCTAGTTCGAGAGGTAAGTGACATGCTTTTCCATAAACCATTTTATACGGAGACATGCCCATAGGATTTTTATATGCAGTTCTATAGGCCCATAATGCATCATCAAGTTTCTTGGGCCAATTCTTTCTATATCTATTAACAATCTTTTGCAAAGTTAATTTAAGCTCTCTATTGCTCAATTCTACTTGACCACTAGACTGTGGGTGATAAGGAGATGCAATTCTATGATTAACATCATACTTAGCAAGCATTTTACGAAAGGCACCATGAATAAAATGTGAACCACCATCAGTCATTAAATATCTAGGGACCCCAAACCTCGGAAAAATAACTTCTTTAAGCATCTTAATAGAGGTGTTATGATCAGCACTACTAGTTGGAATAGCTTCTACCCACTTAGTAACGTAATCAACATCAACTAAAATATGTGTATATCCATTAGAGGCAGGAAACGGTCCCATATAATCAAAGCCCCAAACATCAAATGGTTCAATAACAAGTGAATAATTCATAGGCATTTCTTGGCATCTACTAATATTACCAATTCTTTGACATTCATCACAAGATAAGACAAACTTACGGGCGTCCTTGAAGAGAGTAGGCCAATAAAAACTGGATTGCAATACCTTATGTGCAGTTCTATCTCCAGCGTGGTGTCCTCCATAAGCCTCGGAGTGACACTTGTGAAGGATCTGTTCCTATTCATGCTCAGGTACACAACGTCTAATAACACCATCTACTCCTTCTTTCTAAATATGCGGGTCATCCCAGAAGTAATGTCTCAAATCATAGAAAAACTTCTTCTTTTGCTGGTATGTGAAACTAGGTGGTATAAACTTAGCAACAATGTAATTAGCATAATTAGAATACCATGGAGTAGTACGAGAAGCATTTATGACATTTAATTATTCATCAGGAAAGCTATCGTCAATAGGTAGTGGGTCATCAAGAACATTTTCTAACCTAGACAAGTTGTCTGCAACGGGGTTCTCAGCTCCCTTTCTATCAATAATATGCAAATCAAATTCTTGTAGCAAAAGCACCCATCTAATAAGTCTAGGTTTAGCATCTTTCTTTTCCATAAGATATTTAATAGCAGCATGATCAGTGTGAATAGTTACTTTAGAATCAACAATATAAGGTCTAAACTTATCACAAGCAAAGACAACTGCTAAGAATTCTTTTTTAGTAGTAGCATAATTTCTCTGGGCATTGTCTAGAGTTTTACTAGCATATTGAATAACATTTAATTTCTTATCAACTCTTTGCCCTAGAATAGCACCTACAGCATAATCACTAGCATGACACATAATTTCAAAGGGTAAGTTCCAATCAGGTGCTGAACAATAGGTGCAGTAATCAATGCTTTCTTAAGTATTTCAAATGCTTCTACACAATCATCATCAAAGACAAATGGTATATCTTTTTGTAATAAATTAGTCAGAGGCCGAGAAATTTTTGAGAAGTCCTTAATGAAGCTCCTGTAAAATCCGGTGTGACCAAGGAAGCTTCTTATACCTTTGATGTTCTTGGGACATGGCATCTTTTCAATAGCGTCAACTTTAGCTTTATCAACTTCAATACCTCTTTCAGAAATTTGATGCCCCAAGACAATACCTTCATTAACCATAAAGTGGCACTTTTCCCAGTTCAAGACCAGATTAGTTTCTTCACATGTCTGCAAAACTCGATCAAGGTTGCTCAAGCAATCATCAAAAGAGGATCCATAAACGGAGAAATCGTCCATGAAAACCTCACAGATCTTTTCACAAAAGTCAGAGAATATAGCCATCATGCATCTTTGAAAGGTAGCAGGTGCATTACATAAACCAAAAGGCATACGTCTATAAGAAAATGTACTGAAAGGACAAGTAAATGTGGTCTTAGCTTGATCATCAGCTGACACAGGTATTTGAGAGAAACCAGAATAACCATCTAGAAAGCAAAAATGTGTATGTTTGGATAATATTTCTAGCATTTGATCAATAAAAGGTAAGGGGTAATGATCTTTTTTAGTAGCTTTATTTAATTTGCGGAAATCAATTACCATCCTATAACCTGTAATAATTCTTTGCATAATCAATTCATCTTTATCATTAGGAACGACAATAATACCTCCCTTCTTAGGGACACAATGGACAGGACTTACCCACTGACTATCAGCAACGGGATAAATAATACCTGTCTCAAGGAGCTATAGGATTTCCTTTCTTACCACTTCTTTCATCTTAGGATTCAGCCGTCGTTGGTGATCAATAACTGGTTTGGCATCTTTCTCCAGATTTATTTTATGTTGACATAGAGTGGGACTAATGCCCTTAAGATCATCAAGAGTATATCCGATAGCAGCACGGTGCTTCTTCAGAGTTTTCAATAATTTTTCTTCCTCCTTCTCTGAAAGGTTAGCACTAATAATAACAGGATATATCTTCTCTTCATCAAGATAAGCATATTTAAGGGTATCGGGCAATGGTTTAAGCTCAAACACGGGATCACCCTTGGGTGGAGGAGGATCCCCTAGGATTTCAACAGGCAAGTTGTGTTTCATAATAGGTCCCTGTTTAAAGAACACTTCATCTATTTCCCTTCTTTCATTCATAAACATATCATTTTCATGGTCTAGCAAATATTGTTCTAAAGGATCATTAGGAGGTACGTCAATAGAAGCAAGACCAATAATTTCATCTTTACTAGGCAATTCTTCTTCACGGTGTTGTCTACAAAATTTAGAAAAGTTAAACTCATGAGGCATATCACCTAAACCAATAGTAACAACATCCTTTTCGCAGTCTATCTTAGAATTAGCAGTGTTTAAGAAGGGTCTACCAAATATAATGGGACAAAAGCTATCTTGTGGGGAACCAAGAACAAGAAAATCAGCAGGATATTTAGTTTTCCCACACAAGACTTCAACATCTCTAACAATTCCAATTGGTGATATAGTATCTCTATTGGCAAGATTAATTGTGACATCAATTTCTTCTAACTCAGTAGGTGCAATATCATGCATAATTTCTTTGTATAAGTCAATAGGTATTGCACTAGCACTAGCACCCATATCGCACAAGCCATGATAACAATGATCTCCTATTTTAACAGAAACAACAGGCATGCCTACCACAGGTCTATGTTTATCTTTAGCGCAAGGTTTGGCAATTCTAGCAGTTTCATCACAGAAATAGATAACATGCCCATCAATATTATCAGCCAAGAGATCTTTAACAATAGCAATATTAGGTTCAACTTTAACTTGCTCAGGAGGTGTATAAGTTCTAATATTGCTTTTACGAACCACAGTTGAAGCTTTAGCATGATCCTTTATTCTAATAGGGAAAGGTGGTTTCTCAACATAGGCAGTAGGAACAATAGGATCATTATAAGTGATAGTCTTTTCTTCAACTTTAATAGGTGCAGCTACTTTTACTTCTATGGGAGGATGATATTTATACCACTTCTCCTTAGGGAGATCAACATGAGTAGCAAAATATTCACAGAAAGAAGCTACTATCTCAGAGTCAAGTCCATATTCAGTGCTAAATTTACGGAAAACATCGGTATCCATAAAAGATTTAACACAATCAAACTTAGGTGTCATGCCTGACTCCTTACCTTCGTCGAGATCCCAATCTTCAGAGTTGCTTTTAATTCTTTCCAATAAATCCCATTTGAATTCAATAGTCTTCATCATAAAAGAGCCAGCACAAGAAGTATCGAGCATGGTGCGATTGTTATCAGAAAGCCGAGCACAAAAATTTTGAATAATCATTTCTCTTGAGAGCTCGTGATTGGGGCATGAATATAACATTGACTTAAGCCTCCCCCAAGCTTGAGCGATGCTTTCTCCTTCGCGAGGCCAAAAATTATATATATAATTGCGATCACAATGAACAAGATGCATAGGATAAAACTTCTGATGAAATTCCAATTTCAATCATTTGTAGTTCCATGATCCCATATCATCACATAGCCTATACCATGTCAATGCATCTCCCTTAAAAGATAAAGGGAAGACCTTCTTCTTGATAACATCATCGGGCATACCTGCAAGCTTAAATAATCCACAAACTTCATCCAAATATATTAGGTGCTCATCAGGATGTAATGTTCCATCTCCTGCAAAAGGATTAGCTAGCAGTTTTTCTATCATACCCTAAGGAATTTCAAAGTAGACATTTTCATTTTTAGTAGGTTCAGTAGGTTCAGTAGGTTGAGGAGCAACTCTTTGCTCTACTGTTCTACTGGTCGGGGTGAAGATACCCCGAACAAGCCCCTCAGAGGATTACTTTCCATAGTAACAAGTGACAATAAATTTTAGCACACTATATAAATTTTTCCTTACCAAATTCCACCTACCAAAGGCGCTTCACTCCCCGGCAACAGCGCCAGAAAAGAGTCTTGATGATCCACAAGTATAGGGGATCTATCATAGTCCTTTCGATAAGTAAGAGTGTCGAACCCAACGAGGAGCAGAAGGAAATGATAAGCGGTTTTCAGCAAGGTATTCTCTGCAAGCACTGAAATTATAGGTGACAGATAGTTTTGTGATAAGATAATTTGTAACGAGCAACAAGTAACAATAGTAAATAAAGTGCAGCAAGGTGTCCCAATCCTTTTTGCAGCAAAGGACAAGCCTGGACAAACTCTTATATAGAGAAAAGCGCTCCTGAGGACACATGGGAATTATCGTCAAGCTAGTTTTCATCACGTTCATATGATTCGCGTTCGGTACTTTGATAATTTGGTATGTGGGTGGACCGGTGCTTGGGTGTTGTCCTTACTTGGACAAACATCCCACTTATGATTAACTCCTATTGCAAGCATCCGCAACTACAAAAGAAGTATTAAGGTAAACCTAACCATAGCATGAAACATATGGATCCAAATCAGCCCCTTACGAAGCAACGCATAAACTAGGGTTTAAGCTTATGTCACTCTAGCAACCCATCATATACTTATTACTTCCCAATGCCTTCCTCTAGGACCAAATAATGGTGAAGTGTCATGTAGTCGACGCTCACATAACACCACTAGAGGAGAGACAACATACATCTCATCAAAATATCGAACGAATACCAAATTCACATGACTACTAATAGCAAGACTTCTCCCATGTCCTCAGGAACAAACGTAACTACTCACAAAGCATATTCATGTTCATAATCAGAGGAGTATTAATATGCATAAAGGATCTGAACATATGATCTTCCACCAAATAAACCAACTAGCATCAACTACAAGGAGTAATCAACACTACTAGCAACCTACAAGTACCAATCCCAGACTTAGAGACAAGAATTTGATACAAGAGATGAACTAGGGTTTGAGAGGAGATGGTGCTGGTGAAGATGTTGATGGAGATTGGCCCCCTCCCGATGAGAGGAGCGTTGGTGATGACGATGGCGATGATTTCCTCCTCCCGGAGGGAAGTGTCCCCGGCAGAATAGCTCCGCTAGAGCCCTAGATTGGTTCCGCCAAGGTTCTGCCTCGTGGCGGCGGAGTCTCGTCCCGAAAGCTTGCTTCTGATTTTTCTTCGGACGAAAGACTTCATATAGCAGAATATGGACACCGGAGGGCCAACAGGGGGCCCACGAGGCAGGGGGCGCGCCTAGGGGGTAGGGCGCGCCCCCACCCTCGTGGCCAGGGTGTGGGCCCCCTCTGGTATTTCTTCCGCTCAGTATTTTTCATTATTTTCTAAAATAACTTCTGTGGAGTTTCAGGACTTTTGGAGTTGTGCAGAATAGGTCTCTAATATTTGCTCCTTTTCCAGCCCAGAATTCCAGCTGCGGCATTCTCCCTCTTTATGTAAACCTTGTAAAATAAGAGAGAATAGGCATAAGTATTGTGACATAATGTGTAATAACAGCCCATAATGCAATAAATATCGATATAAAAGCATGATGCAAAATGGACGTATCAGTGTACAGGATATGGTGGACAAGCCAGATACTGATGGCCCAAACCTTTAGCAAATTGAAGAGCTTGTATCTTGGAGAATGGTTTGTCGCTGATTTCTTCCGGCCATCTGCTTATTTCCTTGACCGCGCTCCTAATTTGGCCACTCTTACTTTCTTTTTTGAGGGATTGGCCACTCTTACTTTGGATCAGAGGAGGGTAAGTCCTGGTCTATATGCCATCTGTTGCTTATATTGATGTAATTGTATTTCTTGGCGCCCTGACAAAGAGTTTTTTTCAAAAAGGAGGAAAACCCCCGGCCTCTGCATCATAATGATGCATGCGGCCATAAACATAGTTGTATCAAGAAAACATATCTGGTCAGGTGTCCACCTGGAAGAAACCTAATGACAGGTTGAATCTGACATCTTCTTTATCGTCGCACCTTGAGATGCTGCGTCTCAGAATCTCGGAAGGCAACGCCGCGGGAGAATTGAGCACACTCCGTAGATTGTTGAAGGATAAGACAAACCCCAAGGAGACAGAGGTCGTCTGGTTTTAGTCTTTTCATCATGTGGTCATTTCTTCCGGAGTGATATATATTCTCAGGTTTTAGATGTTAGGCATTGGTGCGAGGTTTGTTTGATATTTGGCCTGGACTCTCGGCACCCCCTTCATCAGTTAGATAGGAGTAGTGACAGATGTTACGAAGATGGTGGCTCCAGACTTATTGATGTATTTCTTTGTAAAGTCTTTGTGAATAATCAACAAAATGGCTGCATGCATCTTCCAGATGCAGAGGCCGGGGGGCATCCTCTTTTTCTAAAAAAAGAGTTTGCAAATGTGTTCTATACTATGGTACTCTCCTATGCTATTTTAGCCTGGTTATTGTGGACTCTTTGACATTTTCTTTGCTGGAATTGACGTTGTTGCCTCAATTGTCGATGAGGTCAACGGCTAATAAGTCGTTGAATTTTCTAGGCATTGTTATGATCCTGTACTTAGGGTATCATTGGTATCCATCGGCTAGTAAGTCGTTGAATTTTCTAGGCATTGCTATGATTCTGTACTTAGGGTATCATTGGTATCCGTCGGGATGGGTTAATTGTGTCATGGTTACAGGCATATGCGTATAACTTGTGCCACCTTTAAGTGAACAAACATATTTATTTACATAAATAAATGCAGTTGCAACAGAGATGGACTACAAAACATTTCAAAGTTATAGGAATGTGTGTTTTGTACCTTTTTCTTTTAGGGGAAGGCCATTGTGGTTAGCTTTATTAGTATCAAACAACGCTTACATTATCCGCTAAAAGTTCGGAAATAAAAGGAGGAGACGAGTCCAACCATAAGTTTGATGGATCAATATGATCATTTTCCGCTAGCACATGAGCTACCATATTAGAATCATGATTGCAATGCTCTAAAACGACCTTCCCGAAACCAACTAAAAGTAACCAGCATTCATATTTGTATCTTGGTTATATGCAATGGAGAACATACCTCAAGACACTGAGAATTAAATGATACTTGACATTAAAAACATACAACAAATGGTAATGGAAAATGACTGTTTTCTTACTTTGAGAAAAAATAAAAGCAAATTTATGTGAATAGTGGCTCACCCTGTTCTTCTGTTTGGATTCCTTGTAGAGCAAGTTTTAATTGATTTTTCATGTATTAACGACATACTCCCTCCATTCATAAATAAAGTGCCCATAAGAACTTTCAAAAGTCAAGCTCTCTAAACTTTGACTACCTTTGTAGAGGAAAATATCTACATACATGATATTAAATAAATATCATTAGAGACATCATTAAACATATATTTATATTATATATATTTGGTATTATTTTTGTTGATACTTTTCTCACCAAACTTAGTCAAACTAAACAAGGTTTGACTTTTAGAAAATCTTATGCGCACTACATTTTGAAATAGAGGGGGTAATAAATTGTACCGAACATGTCATACAATATGCCCGATCATCTATTGTTGGTGCTTTGCGGTATTTGCCTCTTTAGCCTACAACGCGTCACTATTATCTTCCCCTTATCAACCTTTTTGGCCTCCCGCTCGCTTTACTCCTTGAAGGTTAATCTCTCTCGACCCTCTTCCACCATTGCTTCTCTCCATCAAGATTGATGGAGGTGGTGGAGCACTTCGCATCACTTTCCTTTGGTTGGATACTCCCGCCTTGCCTGATACGTTGATCGTGGTGTTCAAGCTAGTTTTAGTTTATGTTTTTTGTTTACGGAGTAAAACAAGAAAAATGCGGGTCGGTGTAAAAATATCAGTCAACATCAACACAGAACATATTTTGTGACACCAAGGCTAATGACAGGTACCAACATTAGAACACAATTGGTTATGAAGAAATGTCGGTCTTCTTAGTGATATATTGTTACAATCACTACTGGAATTAGGATCTTTGCCGTCAGCCTGTTCTTTGTCGTCCGCTAGCTGACGACAAAGAAGGTCCTTGCCATATGCATACAGAAGGTTGACGACAAAGAACAAGCGGACGACAAAGAGCTTGTTTGCCGTCGGCAAGCTCTTTGCCGTCTGCTAGCGGACGGCAAAGAGGGAGGGTGGCCCACTGGCTGTCAACCCCTAATGGGCCCCTCTTTGCCGTCCGCTAGCGGACGGCAAAGTTTTCTATGCCGTTCGCTAGCTGACGGCAAAGCTTGAAAATTGACTTAACGGTCGCGCCCCGCCATCGCCCTCTCTCTCTCTCTGTCTGTCTCCCCCCCCCCCGTGCCACCCCGCGCTGTCGCCGCCGCAGCCTCCCCGAGCTGTCGCCGCTGCACCCTCCCCGCGCTGTCGCCGCCCCCTCCCCACCCCCCTCCCGAGCCTCCCCGCCGCAGCCGCGGGTCGACCACCCCCCACCCCGAGGAGCGCCGCCCCTCCCCGCCCCGTCGCCGCCCCCACGGTGAGCCCCTGCCCCTGTTTTCTTTTCTGTTTAGTTTGGGTTATTTAGTTTAAGTTTTTTTCAATTTAGTTAGTTTACGTTCAATTAGTTTAGGTTATTTAGTTTAATTAGTTTAGGTTATTTAGTTTAAATAGTTTAGGTTTAATTAGTTTAGGTTATTTAGTTTAGGTTTAGGTTTAATTAGTTTAGGTTTAATTATATTAGATTAGTGTTAGGTTTGAGTTAAATAGTCATAATTAAAGGAAGTGAAAAAAGATGAAAAAAGAAGAAGAAAAGTAGAATAAGTAGAAAGGGGGGGAAGAAGAAGAAAAATAGGAGGAGGAAGAAGAAGAAGAAGAATAAGAAGAAGAAGAAGAAGAAGAAGAAGAAGAAGAGGAGGAGGAGGAGGAGGAGGAGGGGGAGGAGGAGGAGAAAAAGAGGAGAAGATGAGAATAAAAGAGGAAAAAGTAAAAGAAGGAAGAAGAAAAATAAGAAGAAGAAGAAGAAGAAGAGGAGGAGGAGGAGTTCTGTTTTTTCTTTTCTATTTTAGATAATAGATATATTAGATATATAGTTAGCTAGATTAAATTATATTATATTAGACTAGTGTTAGGTTTTAGTTAAATAGTCATAATTAAAGGAAGTGAAAAAAAGATGAAAAAAGAAGAAGAAAAGCAGAATAAGTAGAAAGGGGGAAGAAGAAGAAGAGGAGGAGGAGGAGGAGGAGGAGGAGAAGAAGAAAAAGAGGAGAAGATGACTAGGTTAGTTAGGTTAGTTTGAGTTTCTAGGTTAGTTTGATTTTCTAGGTTAGTTAGGTTAGTTATCTTTAGACTAGGTTAGTTAGGTTAATTAGTGTGAGGGGTTTTCGTGATGTCATCTTGTTCTCCAAGAGATGATACTTGGCAAGATAACCAAATATGGCATACTTGTAAATATTCCAAAAGCTTGAAATATCATAAAAGGGTTTTTGATGGATTTGACCAATATTTTGAACATGACCATGTGTTGAAACTCTTATATATATATGAACAATATATGTAAAATGAGCTTCCCTAAATTTTCTCAAATATTTTTGAAACACTAAAATAATTTTAACCTATTAAAGACCATTTCTAGCCTTAAGAAAAAGCCTTTAATTAGTTGGTTAGTTATTTTTTAGGTTAATTATTTAGTTAGTTAGTTAATTTTGTAGGTGTTGTTTTCACCCACCAATTTTTTTATTATGTTTATGTTGTACTAATTTCGTTTACTCTTTGTCATTGCAGGTGTTGACAGATGGTGGGCATGGGCCAAGAGCGCTCCGAGCCTCCTTCTTCCACGGCGCGTGTTGGGAGCGGTGGCTGATGTCTACTACGCAACCTTCTTCTTGTAGACGTTGTTGGGCCTCCAAGTGCAGAGGTTTGTAGGACAGTAGCAAGTTTCCCTCAAGTGGATGACCTAAGGTTTATCAATCCGCGGGAGGCGTAGGATGAAGATGGTCTCTCTCAAACAACCCTGCAACCAAATAACAAAGAGTCTCTTGTGTCCCCAACACACCCAATACAATGGTAAATTGTATAGGTGCACTAGTTCGGCGAAGAGATGGTGATACAAGTGCAATATGGATGGTAGATATAGGTTTTTGTAATATGAAAATATAAAAACAGCAAGGTAACTAATGATAAAAGTGAGTGTAAACGGTATTGCAATGCTAGGAAACAAGGCCTAGGGTTCATACTTTCACTAGTGAAAGTTCTCTCAACAATAATAACATAATTGGATCATATAACTATCCCTCAACATGCAACAAAGAGTCACTCCAAAGTCACTAATAGGGGAGAACAAACAAAGAGATTACGGTAGGGTACGAAACCACCTCAAAGTTATTCTTTCTGATCGATCTATTCAAGAGTTCGTACTAGAATAACACCTTAAGACACAAATCAACCAAAACCCTAATGTCACCTAGATACTCCAATGTCACCTCAAGTATCTGTGGGTATGATTATACGATATGCATCACACAATCTCAGATTCATCTATTCAACCAACACAAAGAACTTCAAAGAGTGCCCCAAAGTTTCTACCAGAGACTCAAGACGAAAACGTGTGCCAACCCCTATGCATAAGTTCACGAGGTCACGGAACCCGCAAGTTGATCACCAAAACATACATCAAGTAGATCACGTGATATCCCATTGTCACCATAGATAAGCACATGCAAGACATACATAAAGTGTTCTCAAATCCTTAAAGACTCAATCCGATAAGACAACTTCAAAGGGAAAACTCAATCCATTATAAGAGAGTAGAGGGGGAGAGACATCATAAGATCCAATTATAATAGCAAAGCTCGCGATACATCAAGATCGTGCCAAATCAAGAACACGAGAGAGAGAGAGAGGTCAAACACATAGCTACTGGTACATACCCTCAGACCCGAGGATGAACTACTCCCTCCTCATCATGGAGAGCGCAGGGATGATGAAGATGGCCACTGGTGAGGGTTCCCCCCCTCCGGCAGGGTGCCGGAACAGGGTCCCGATTGGTTTTTGGTGGCTACAGAGGCTTGCGGTGGCGGAACTCCCGATCTATTCTGCTCCCCGATGTTTTTAGGGTATATGGATATATATAGGCGAAAGAAGTCAGTCAGGGGAGCCATGAGGGGCCCACGAGGGTGGGGGGCGCGGGGTAGGGCGCGTCTCCCTGCCTCGTGGCTTCCTCGAAGCTTCCCTAACGTCTACTCCAAGTCTCCTGGGTTGCTTCCATTCCAAAAATAACTCTCCCGAAGGTTTCATTCCGTTGGACTCCGTCTGATATTCCTTTTCTGCGAAACACTGAAATAGGCAAAAAAACAGCAATTTGGGCTGGGCCTCCGGTTAATAGGTTAGTCCCAAAAATAATATAAAAGTGTTTAATAAAGCCCATAAACATCCAAAACAGATAATATAATAGCATGAATACTTCATAAATTATAGATACGCCGGAGACGTATCAGCATCCCCAAGCTTAATTCCTGCTCATCCTCGAGTTGGTAAATGATAAAAGAAATAATTTATGAAGTGTGAATGCTAGCAGGTGCACAAGTTTGATCAATGATAATTTCAATCACCTTTTCTAGCATCATTATATATCATAACAGTAGCTCAACTCATAGAACTTCTCATGATCAAGTAACAAACTATTCACATGTTAAAGTATAGATCATAAACTTTCTTGAGAACTAACAAACCGTGTTATTAGTCATCAAACAATTACAATTCATCTTATTTTCAGGAAGAGTCTATGTCAGAGCTTTGATTAAGCAAACTTCACATACTCAACTATCATTTAGTCTTTCACAATTGCTAACACTCACGCGATATTTATGGGTTCAAAGTTCTAATCAGACAGAGAGAAAGATAGGGGCTTATAGATTCGCCTCCCAACCTTTTACCTCAAGGGTAATGTCAACAATAATAGTTCATGATGCCTTACATCCAAATCGATATATATATATATATATATATATATATATATATATATATATATATATATATATATATATATATATATATATATATATATATATATATATATATACCAGGATCTTTCCAACACAAGGTGCTTGCCAAAGGATAAAATGTAAAAAGGAAAGGTGAAGATCACCATGACTCTTGCATAAGGTATAAGACAAGAATAAAAGATAGGCCCTTCGCAGAGGGAAGCAGAGGTTGTCATGCGCTTTTATAGTTGGATGCACAAAATCTTAATGCGAAAGAACGTCACTTTATATTGCCACTTGTGATAGGGACCTTTATGCAGTCTGTCGCTTTTATTGCTTCCACATCACAAGATCGTATAAAGCTTATTTTCTCCACACTAATAGATCATACATATTTAGAGAGCAATTTTTATTGCATGCACCGATGACAACTTACTTGAAGGATCTTACTCAATCCATAGGTAGGTATGGTGGACTCTCATGGCAATACTGGTTTAAGGGATGTTTGGAAGCACAAGTAGTATCTCTACTTGGTGCAAAGAATTTGGCTAGCATGAGGGGGGAAGGCAAGCTCAGCATGTTGAATGATCCATGACAATATACTTTATTTTGGATATAAGAAAACATAACCCATTACGTTGTCTTCCTTGTCCAACATCAACCTTTTAGCATGTCATATTTTAATGAGTGCTCACAATTACAAAAGATGTCCAAGATAGTATATTTATATGTGAAATCTCTCTTCCCTCAATATTCTTTCATGAATTGTTCAAGTGACCAATACAATGTTTGCTAACCTTCAATAAATTACCACCTCTACTTCTTATATGTGAAGTCATTACTCCCCATGGGATAAGCATATGAAACATATATAATTTCAGATTTATGATATTCACTCATTCAACTATTTACTCATAGGATATAAGTGAAGCACACGAGTAAATGACAAACTACTCCAAAAAGATATAAGTGAAGATCAATGAGTAGTTAAATAATTATGTAGCTATGTGAAGACTCTCTCTCATTTAAGAATTTCAGATCTTGATATTTTATTCAAACAGCAAGCAAAACAAAATAAAATGACATTCTAAGAATAGCAACCATCACGTGAAGAAGCAAAAACTTATGATCAACCGATACTAACCGATAGTTGTCGAAGAAGAAAGGTGGGATGCCAACCGGGGCATCCCCAAGCTTAGACGCTTGAGACTTCTTGAAATATTATCTTGGGATGCCTTGGGCATCCCCAAGCTTGAGCTTTTGTGTCTCCTTAATTCATCTCATATCACGGTCTCCCTAAATCTCAAAAGCTTCATCCACACAAAACTCAACAAGGACTCGTGAGATAAGTTAGTATAAACCAATGCAAAAACCTTATCATACTCTACTGTAGCAAATCACTAAAATTATTATTCAACATTGCATACTAAATGCCTCTGCATATTTAATAGTCCTATCCTCAAATAGAATCGTTAAAGAAGCAAACATATGCAAACAATGCAAACATAACAGCAATCTGCCTAAACAGGACAGTCTGTAAAGAATGCAGCAAGATCCATACTTCCCTAGCTCCCAAAATTATGAAAGAAAATTCCCACTGTAGTAAATTTATCAGAGATTATTATGCAAAAGTTTTCAACATTTTATCACATTCTGTCCTTTCTAGGGAATTTTTGCAACAGTGGTAAACTTTCTGTTTTCAAACAGCAACATGTAGACTTGTAAAATAGGCATAGTAAAGGCCATCAATGCCACTTTTACTGAAATAAAAGATGCAAAACATTGTTCTAAATAACAACAATCAAATCCTAACAAAATAAATTGACGCTCCAAGCAAAACACATATCATGTGGTGAATAAAAATATAGCTCCAAGTAAAGTTACCGATGAACGAAGACGAAAGAGGGGATGCCTTCTGGGGCATCCCCAAGCTTAGGCTCTTGGTTGTCCTTGAATATTACCTTGGGGTGCCTTGGGCATCCCCAAGCTTAGGCTCTTGCCACTCCTTATTCCATAGTCCATCAAATCTTTACCCAAAACTTGAAAACTTCAGAACACAAAACTTAACAGAAAACTCGTAAGCTCCGTTAGTATAAGAAAATAAATCACCACTTAGGTACTGTTGTGAAATCATTCTAAATTCATATTGGTGTAATATCTACTGTATTCAAACTTCTCTATGGTTCATACCCTCCGATACTACTCATAGATTCATCAAAATAAGCAAACAACACATAGAAAACAGAATCTGTCAAAAACAGAACAGTCTGTAGTAATCTGTATCAAACGTATACTTCTGGAACTCCAAAAATTCTGAAATAAATTGGTGTACCTGAGGAATTTGTCTAATAATCATCTTCAAAAATAATCAACTAAATATCACTCTCCAGTAAAAAGTTTAGCTAATCTCGTGAGCGCTAAAGTTTCTGTTTTTTACAGCAAGATTATAAAGACTTCACCCAAGTCTTCCCAAAGGTTCTACTTGGCAAAAACACTAATTAAAACATAAAACCACATATAAACATAGTATAGATGAATTATTTATTACTAAACATGAGCAAAAGCAAAGGACAAAAATAAAATTGGGTTGCCTCCCAACAAGCGCTAACGTTTAACGCCCCTAGCTAGGCATGATGATTTCAATGATGCTCACATAAAAGATAAGAATTGAAACATAAAGAGAGGATCATGAAGAATATGACTAGCACATTTAAGTCTAACCCACTTCCTATGCATAGGGATTTTGTGAGCAAACAACTTATGGGAACAATAATCAACTATCATAGGAAGGCAAAACAAGCATAACTTCAAACTTTAAGCACATAGAGAGGAAACTTGATATTATTGCAATTCCTACAAGCATATGTTCCTCCCTCATAATAATTTTCAGTAGCATCATGAATGAATTCAACAATATAACCATCACATAAAGCATCCTTTTCATGATCTACCAGCATAGAAATATTATTACTCTCCACATAAGCAAAATTCTTCTCATTCAAAATAGTGGGAGTATCATAGAAACTCGAATACTATAAATTGTTTCCACATTAAAAGAGTAATGTTCAGAAAAAGGGTAATCATAAACATGACAAGTTTTATAAATATAGTCATCACTACTTTTTATAGCATAAGTTTCATCACAATAATCATCATAAGTAGCAACTTTGTTCTCATCGTAATCAATTGAAACCTCTTCCAAAATAGTGGATTCATCACTAAATAAAGTCATGACCTCTCCAAATCCACTTTCATAATTATCACAATAATATTCACACGTCCACCAAAATAGTGGGATCATTACTTCCTAAAGTTGACACTCTTCCAAACCCACTTTCATCAATATAACCATCATAAATAGGAGGCATGCTATCATCATAATAAATTTGCTCATCAAAACCTTGGAGGCTAAAAATATCATCTTCATTGAACATAGCATCCCCAAGCTTGGGACAAACATTAATTGCAGAAAATATATTCTCAAACTTGTCATCTCATCAAACGTAGCATCCCCAAGCTTGGACCTTTTCATATCATAAGCATAATCACTCTCATCATTAATACTATGGATAGCACCAATAGTATAGCAATTATCATCATCACAATGAGTAATAGGAGCAATATTATTTGGGAGGGATACCTTTTTACCTTTGCTTCTCCGTCTTTTCCTTTTCTTCTTAACATCATGTGTGGGTTTAACCCTCTCTTTTGAGCTCCTTATTAAGGAGATTGGTTGAATAGAAAGCTCCTCCTCGTTACCTGATTCATCATAAGAAATAATAGGAGGATATTGGGAAGTATCTTCCCTTTCATTAGTATTCTCTTCATCTTCTATTTGTTTTCTTGTCTTTATGTAATTGGCAATATAAGGATTTTCAATGCAATTCACCGCACAATACAAAGAAATTTCTTCTAGATCAAAATCAAGAAATCTATCAAGATTAAATTTTGGAATACCCTCGGTTATACGTTTCATTTCTTCATACCCCAAAAGAAGACTAAGCTCTTTATGATGCTCAAGGGTAATCAAGTTATCACAATTTTTGGACACGATTTGATCATGAAACAAATAGCATTGGAGCTTTAAATGACCATGTTCATTGCAAAGTTGACAAGGATGGCGATAAATATTGAATCTTTCAGCACAATCATCTAGCCTTTCTTGCAACCATTTAGTTTCCAAATACTTATGCCTCTTGCAAAATCTATCTTCCCTATTTGGTGTGTTCTGGCAAGCTCTATGTATTCCACAAAAGTTGACATGCTTATAAGGGATATTTTCATCATGACTAGTGCAATCATCATTAGTACTATGGATATTCAAAGAATTCATACTAACAACATTGCAATCATGCTCATCATTCAAAGATTTAGTTCCAAACATTCTAATGCATTCTTCCTCTAGCAATTGAGCACAATTATCGGAATCCTTATTTTCATGGAAGACATTAAAAAGATGAAGCGTATGAGGCACCCTTAATTCCATTTTTTTTGTAGTTTTCTTTTATAGACTAAACTAGTGATAAAACAAGAAACTAAAAGATTCGATTGCAATATCTAAAGATATACCTTCAAGCACTCACCTCCCTGGCAACGGCGCCAGAAAAGAGCTTGATGTCTACTACGCAACCTTCTTCTTGTAGACATTGTTGGGCCTCCAAGTGTAGAGGTTTGTAGGACAGTAGCAAATTTCCCTCAAGTGGATGACCTAAGGTTTATCAATCCGTGGGAGGCGTAGGATGAAGATGGTCTCTCTCAAACAACCCTGCAACCAAATAACAAAGAGTCTCTTGTGTCCCCAACACACCCAATACAATGGTAAATTGTATAGGTGCACTAGTTCGGCGAAGAGATGGTGATACAAGTGCAATATGGATGATAGATATGGAGTATTTGTAATCTGAAAATATAAAAACAGCAAGGTAACTAATGATAAAAGTGAGCACAAACGGTATTGCAATGCTAGGAAACAAGGCCTAGGGTTCATACTTTCACTAGTGCAAGTTCTCTCAACAATAATAACATAATTGGATCATATAACTATCCCTCAACATGCAACAAAGAGTCACTCTAAAGTCACTAATAGCGGAGAACAAACGAAGAAATTATGGTAGGGTACGAAACCACCTCAAAGTTATTCTTTCTGATCGATCTATTCAAGAGTTCGTACTAGAATAACACCTTAAGACACAAATCAACCAAAACCCTAATGTCACCTAGATACTCCAATGTCACCTCAAGTATCCGTGGGTATGATTATACGATATGCATCACACAATCTCAGATTCATCTATTCAAACCAACACAAAGAACTTCAAAGAGTGCCCCAAAGTTTCTACCGGAGAGTCAAGACGAAAACGTGTGCCAACCCCTATGCATAAGTTCACGAGGTCACGGAACCCGCAAGTTGATCACCAAAACATACATCAAGTAGATCACGTGATATCCCATTGTCACCGCAGATAAGCACATGCAAGACATACATAAAGTGTTCTCAAATCCTTAAAGACTCAATCCGATAAGACAACTTCAAAGGGAAAACTCAATCCATTACAAGAGAGTAGAGGGGGAGAAGCATCATAAGATCCAACTATAATAGCAAAGCTCGCGATACATCAAGATCGTGCCAAATCAAGAACACGAGAGAGAGAGAGAGAGATCAAACACATAGCTACTGGTACATACCCTCAGCCCCGAGGATGAACTACTCCCTCCTCATCATGGAGAGCGCCGGGATGATGAAGATGGCCACCGGTGAGGGTCCCCCCTCTGGCAGGGTGCCGGAACAGGGTCCCAATTGGTTTTTGGTGGCTACAGAGGCTTGCGGCGGCGGAACTCCCGATCTATTCTGCTCCCCGATGTTTTTAGGGTATATGGATATATATATAGGCGAAAGAAGTCGGTCAGGGGAGCCACGAGGGTGGGGGGCGCGCCCAGGGGGGTAGGGCGCGCCTCCTGCCTCGTGGATTCCTCGAAGCTTCCCTGACGTCTACTCCAAGTCTCCTGGGCTGCTTCTGTTCCAAAAATAACTCTCCCGAAGGTTTCATTCCGTTTGGACTCCGTTTGATATTCCTTTTCTGCGAAACACTGAAATAGGCAAAAAAACAGCAATTTGGGCTGGGCCTCCGGTTAATAGGTTAGTCCCAAAAATAATATAAAAGTGTTTAATAAAGCCCATAAACATCCAAAACAGATAATATAATTGCATGAATACTTCATAAATTATAGATACGTTGGAGACGTATCAGTGGCTATATTGCACCCCAACAGCTTCAGAGAGCGCTCGTAGACAACATGGGGACACCAGCGGGCCCTTCTTCATCTGGGAGAGGTCGGGGGAAGACGAAGAGGGGATCTAGAGGTGGACGTGTCGACGGGATGGGTAGGAAGTCTGTTGTGCCTTCCTCGCCGCCACCCGAAGCTGATTCTCCGGACCACCGGAATGCTCCGTTTCAGGTGGAGCCGTCAGACTTGGACCCGTCTCGGACTCCGGTCCACGAGCCTCGGGCTGACAAGCCTCATGTCGTCGAGCCTTCGTCCCAGGAGACTCGGGCCCAAGAGTCTTCATCTCACGAGACTCTGGTCCCAGAGTCTTCGTCCCAGGTGACTCCGGAGACTAGTGGCCATGCTGATGGCGAGGAGACCTGGTCTGGCGATAGTTTTAGCAATGGCAAGCTGGTTGAGCAGGGCAAGAAGGTCTACCAGCGTGGTGGTACGAAGCTCCCGGCCGTGCCGGTAACCCGCGATCAGAGGTGGTTGATTCAGCCTAACGGGGAGAAGTAAGTGCATTTACTCTATTTTAACCTTTGTCCTTCATGTTTCTTCAAATTAATATCTAATGTGTTGGCCTTGTCATACTACAGGGGTTGGATACACCCTGATGGTGTCCGCATGCCCATCCAGGTCCTTGGTACTCTAGTCCGGCACCACTTCCTGGGGTGGGTCACGTTGCCCGGTGAGGGTCAGGCTCCACAGCTAGCAATGAGCTGGGAGCTGTACGTGGCTGCCCCAGCCCCGCCAGAGGAGAGGGTCGAGGTGTCGTGTGCGAGACGGTGGCCGACATTGTGAGGCGGCGGTTTTGGGTAATTTCTACTTTACATAATTAAAAATCAACATTACCTAGTGATTGTACTAATCAGTGTTGTCTTGTTCGATTGCAGACCTTCTACAGGGTTGCTGAGGAACACGAGGCGGAGGCGGCTAGGCTTCTCGAAGCCGAGTGCAAGCGCCTACTTCAGAACTTACGGTACGAGGCTAGGGTGCATGCTGTTCGAGACTACTACGCCTCGACTAACATCAGGAGGGCCAAGAAGAAGTGCCGCCTCAAGCATCTGAGTAAGGAGAAGTACATGAAGGTAATTAACTATTCTTAAGGCCTTGTACTTAGTTTGCTTGATTTCATTCGTAGGCGTAGCGCTGAAATTTCTCTTTGCCAAACTTAGGTGCCCCCGAGATGGTGTGCGGATTTGATGGACTGTTGGGAGGCGTTGGTGGATCAGTGGTGCTCTCCCCAATGGCTAGCCGAACACAACAAGGCCAGGGATAAGCGTTCCCAAATGCGAGGTGTGCCACACCATCAAGGGAGATCCAACCTATTTGAGTATGGGGATCACTAGGTATGTGGTTTCAGCCCTTAACGATTCATGCAATTTCATTCTTCATGCTAGCTTCAGCCCTTAACTAATATGTTGTTCCTCTCTTTTAGGCGAAACACAACAAGAAGGAAGTGCCACCGCTGTACGACCTCTATGCCATGGCCCATATGGCCCCGTTCAAGAAGGCCAAGGCATTCTCTGAGGATGACCTCGATCATCCAGAGAGCTTCACCAACATCTCCTCCCACGACAAGCTCGTGAGGTACAAAGACTGGGGGAAGGCAACGAAAGGGGATGACTTCATCCCAAGCCAGAGTCCTTTTGATACAGAGCTCGTGATGCTATCTGGTGATGGGAGGAAACATGGCTCAGTAGCCATTGGGGATGGACTGATACGTTGTCCTAGCAGTCTCCCGAAGATCAAGAAGCGCCACGCGAGGTCTCTTCATGACATACCACCTCGACCACGGCCAGTGGACCTCGCCATCAAGCTCAGGGCCCAGGAGCTTCTGGCGGAGGCAAACAGGCAGGCCAAGGAAAGGGAGACCAACCTGGAGCAGAGGACGGCTAGGATGCTGGAGGAGGAGAGGAACCGGAATGACACGTCTCACCGGGCCCTATACGAGCTCCTCGTGGTAAGTTTCTCCTGCTTATTAGCCAAATCATGCATGTAATGTTCGTTTTATTACTAACTAATATGACTGACTCGTGAAATCAAAATGTGCAGTCCGTGTGCGAGAAAAACGGTCAAACCCCTCCGCCGATGCCTCAGATTGGTATAGCGGACACGGTGAGTTTCATTTGAATGGTCATTAGTTACTAGTATTCACATTTCAGTTGCATCATGCTAACGAGACATTGCAAATGATCTTTGGTGCAGCATGCCTCCCGACAAGCATCGACTGATCCTTCTCCGTCTCGCACCGGCGCAAGCCCGACCCCGACCGGTCCTTCTCCGTCTGACACTGGCGTAAACCCGACCGGCCCTTCACCTCTGTGATGACGATAACATTTCTCTAGTGTTTTGCCTACCAAATGCATAAAGACCTAGACTTAGCTTTATTTCCTCCAAAATGGTTACCATAATGACCTAGACTTAACCAATCTTCCTACAAAATGACATAATTGGCTTACTTAGCTCCGAAATGATCTATACTTAACTAAATTAGCTCTAATATGCTTAGTTACCTAGGTTAGCTAAATAAAGACCTATACTTAGCTTACTTATGTCAAAAATGGCATAATATGCTTAGTTAACTCAAAAATGGCATAATTAGTTAAGTTAGCTTCAAAATGACCCATTTTGCCTAGGTTTGCTCCAATATGATCCATTTTACCTAGGTTAGCTCCAAAATGAGCAAGTTTACCTAGGTTAGCTCCAATATGATCCATTTTACCTACGTTAGCTCCAATATGATCCATTTTAGCTAGGTTAGCACCAAAATGATCCATTCTACCTACGTTACCTAAAAAATGGTATAATTACTTATGTTAGCACAAAAATGACCTATACTTACCTTAATTTCCTCCAAATTGACATAATAAGCTTAGTTAGCTAAAAATGGCATAATTACCCATGTAAGCTCTAAAATGACACAAATAAGGAATGAGAAGAAGAAAAACAAGGAAGAGGAGAAAAAAAGAAATAATAGAAGAAGAAAGAGAAGAAAAAGAAAGAATAAAAGAAGAAGAATGAGAAGGAAAAGGGTAAAAACCTTCTTCTTCTTCTTCTTTCTTCTAACTTGCTTACTCCCATTTTTGCAGATTTGATTCACTTCATGGAAGCTGGACTGATGGAATGCTAGTTTTAGTTTCTGTTTTGATTTTGTGTTGATAAACAATGTATGTTGAATAACTCCGTGAAACTATGTATGTATGTTGATGAACTCCGTGAAACTATGTATGTATTGGACTTTTAATACCCTATGTGTTCTGTTGCGTTGATGGACTGCTAGATGATGGATACATGGGCTATGTTTGAGGTTGAAACTATATATATAATTTATGTCTTTTGAAAATGCAAGGATATAACAAAAATCAGAAAAAACATGGGCTATACAGCCTCTTTGCCGTCTGTTGGCAGACGGCAAAGAGCTTTGCCATCAGCCAGCAGACGGCAAATCTGCCACATGGCAGCTACCTATGCAACCTGGGGCACTGGCTGGCCTATTTGGTTAGTTTGTCGTCTGCTGGCTGACGGCAAAGAGCGTTGCATCTTTGCTGTCTGCCGGCGGACAGCATAGCTTGACACGTGGCAGCACCTTGGGGCTGGCCTATTCCGCTACTTTGCCGTCTGCTGGCAGACAACAAAGATGCAATTGTATTTGCCGTCTACCAGCGGACGGCAAAGCACGCCGTTAACCCCTTAACGGACCTAACCTGGCACTTGTGCCGTCCGGGCTCTTTGCCGTCGGCTGGCAGACGTCAAAGAGCGTTTCATCTTTACTGTCGGCAAAGAGCCCTTCGCCATAGCCTATTCAGCCAGACCTGTTGCCGTCTGCTGGCGGACGGCAAAGGCCTTTGCCGTCAGCCATGGCAGACGTCAAAGTGCCTGATTCCTGTAGTGAATATTAAAAGCAGATTTCTGCGAATAGTCCCTTCAACTTGAGAGCGGCTAAATGGCTCCTGAGCTCATTTGCTCTTGCGCATGAATAGTAAAATTAAAAGAAATACTACAAAATTTTAAAAATTCTGATTTTTTTTTCATGGAAGATGATCTAATGCATGACGTTCGTGCCAAATTTCAGATCATTTGGACATTTGAGCAGCTCTCAACAAAAAAAATTAGGGGTATGTGAAAAAGTTTACTGTTTTGCACTGTCCAAACCGATTTTGTTATTTTTGCTGAGAGCGGGTCAGATATTTAAATAAGTTGAAATTTGGCACGGTCCTCACACACTAAAATATCTTTCATGGATTTCTTTTGAAAACTTTTAGTATTTTTTATGATTTTACTGTTCACCGAGATCATATGAGCTCGGGCTCCGAAGTCGATTATCCCTCCAACTTTTCTTCTTCATGGACAACACTTCTTTTTCTCTGGTGCTCCCACATCCCTCTCTCCATGGGCGATGTGGAGGTTGCAGAGCTCTTAGTCATGGATGACCTCATGATGGAGCCCATAACACACGCACGTCACATTTTAGGGCTTTCATGTGGATGGTTCTGACCTCGCTAGGTCCAACGTTAGTGGTGTTCTAGCTAATCAAAGACGTTCTGCTACAAAGTGAAAAATTGCACGGTATCGATAGGTACCGGCACATCGGGTACGTTCGTTTAGTTGTCAAGATTCGTGTTGAAGATTGGTGTATAAATCGTGAATCATTTGTCATTTCACACATAGAGCAATACAACATGTAAATATTGTACGCGGTCCCATCAATGTTAGCTTTCAGTCAAACCGTGGTCTAGCATGCATGTGCTGCCCATTCTCTCTCTTCTCTCTCCCAAATTAATGCATCACCTTCACTAACTTAAAATCATTCATATTTCTTAGACAAAAAAATCTGATTTGAATTTTTTTTTTATATTTGAACTCTTGGCGAAGAGACCTTTAAAACATGACTGGCCTTCAATGTATTTCGAACGAGTTTAAAAAAATCATGAAACATATTTCACAAAAATCACATATATTTCAATTCCATTTTTTAAATAATATATTTCGCTGTTTTGAAATAAGTTGTTACATAATTTCAAATAATCTATTACAGAAGTTGACATTTCAGTTTCATATTGTTTTCATTTTCAGGACCCACATTTCACTTTTCACTACTTGTTTCACAAAAATCACATGTATTTCATTTCCACATTTGGGAAATAAAATATTTCACTCTTTTAAATAGAATTGTTACACATTTGCAAATAATCAATTTCACAAGTTAACAATTTAGTTTCATATTATTTTCACTTTCAGAACACACTTTTCACTTTCCACTGGCTTCTTTCACAAAAGCCACATCTATTTCAATTGCATATTTTTGAATGATATATTTCACTCTTTTGAAATAAATATTACACATTTTAAAATAATCAATTTCACAAGTTGATATTTCAGTTCCATATTATTTTCATTTTTGGAACCCACATTTCACTTTTCACTGTGTGTTTCACAAAGATCACATCTATTTAAATTGCACATTTGCAAAATAACATATTTCACTTTTTTGAAATAAATTGTTTCACAAATCGGCCGTTTGAGGTGGATGGTTTTGACCTCGCCAGCTCCACGCTGGTGGTGTTCTAGGTAATCAAAGGAGTTCTGCTGCGAGATCGGTGTGGAAATTTTTTGATGGGTGAATGGTTAGCGGTATTGGATTGTTGGTGTTGCAAGGTACTTTAACCATGTTGCAAAAGTGGTTGTGTTTTTGCATTGTTGTATGCATCTTTTGTTGCATATATAGGTTCGTCCCTATGTTGCATATTTTGTGAAAATCTATTCTGAACGATTGGGATTTGCAGCATATGCAATTTTTTCTATAAATATCTCGATGTTTTGCACCAACCCAGTTCGCATCTCAACGATAAACTTTCACTTCGCCTCTCTCCCTCGGTCCCTCCCAAGTCCCATCCCCACCAAGAAGTTTCAAGAAACTCAAGAACCTCTCCTCCCATGGGGGTGCCGCTGCCGGAGTCGAGGTGGCGGCCGTGGGCTGAACTCCCCGAGAGGTACCTCAGCGACATCATCCGCAACCTCCCGTGCATCCTCGACCACGCCCGCTTCTCCGGCGTCTGCACTAGGTGGCGCGAGACGGCGCGGCCGAACCCGCCGAGGTTCCCGTTCCCGTGGCTGATGATGCCATCCACCGCCGCGACCTCCTTCTTCTGCGTCGCCTGCGGAGCGACCCACCACCGCCCCAGGCTCCCCGCGGACGCCCGCGGCGCGCGCTTCTGCGGCTCTTTCCCGGGCGGCTGGCTCGTCGCCGAGCTCCCGTGGCCGCACGGCCACTACGCGTTGCTCAACCTCCTCACCGGCGCGCGCGTCCCCCTCCCGAGGCTCCTCGCCGTCCCTTGCCACGGTGGCGGCAAGATGTGCCCCGTCGTTCTCCACGCCGTCACCCTCTCCGCCGCGCCGTCCGTCGAGCCCGGCCCCGGCGAGCCCTACTACGCCGCCGCCATAGTGGCTGGCCAGTCCAACATCGCGTTCTGGTGCCCGCGCGCCGGGAACTGCTGGTTTCCGCCGATCTTCTCGTCGGACGCCAGCGACGAATCGTGGCACGATTTCTTGCCCAAGGACAGGATCGAGGACGTGATATACTTCTCCGGCAAGTACTTCGTGGGCTTCTACGTCCTCACCAACGAGGAGGACCTCCTGATGTTCCGGCCGAAGCCCGACGGCGACGGAGCGCAGCTCTCCACGTTCACGGTGCGCTACAGCTTCCCCGGCCACCGCGCGGCCGAGCCGGCGCCGGGGCAGACGGTCTCCCGCTACCTCGTCGTGTCCCGCGGAGAGCTGCTGATGATCGTGAGGTTCGCCGGCCCCGAGGAGCGCACGAGGTTCGACGTGCTCGTGCTGGAGGAGAAGAAGATCGTCGGGGGAGCGGACCACAACGACCCGCCCCGAGTCTTGGCTTCTTGGAGACGGTGCTGCAGCGCGGCGACCCTCAGCGGCCGGAGGATCTTCCTCGGGCGGTGCTGCTCCGTGGCCGTCGACGTGGGGTACCCCTTCCCGCTCTACATCTACTTCCTGGACGACGGCAGGAGGTCCCACGGCGCCCTCCCGACGGCCGGGAGCCCGCCGTACCCCTGCAGCGAGACCGGCGGGTTCTGGTTCTTCAACAAGGGCATCGTGCGCTGCCTCCCGCGAGAGCCTCCGTCGGACTGCTCGCCGTGGATTTGGTTCTACCTGTCCGACGAGACATTCCGGGCCGGCGTGCCTCCGCCTGCAACTCCGGCTTGCGGCTGGGGGGTCGACACTGACAGTGAGTAGTGACGGCACATTATCTGCAGCAGGACAGAATTCGAACTACGTACATGTAAATCTACTGTCCCGTCAGTTCTTCATCCCTGCTTTGGTAAGGTCTCAAATGTTTTGATTTGATTCTTCATCCTCGCCGAGGATTTGCTTCATTGTTCTTCATCATAAGAGATGCATGAACAAACGATTGTTTGCAGTTCAGCTAATGGTGGTGTGTACTGAAACAAGGTCCTGAATAGTTCAGTGCTCTCTGTTAATATTTGAAGTTCAGATATGTTCCTGAGGCAGCAAGATTGAATGATGAATCTTTGGTAATGTCCCATTGATTGATACCTATCTCTTGTGAGCTCATATATTATCTTGAATCTTGCGAGTGTGTGTAATACTGTGGTGATGGCATGAATGAATATATGAAACCAGCCTCAGTGCCATCATATCCTTTCCATTGGCGCAGTTTGGATCTTTTTTTGCTGTAGACTGTGGTACAAGTGCAATGGAGGGTGTGACTGAATCCTTGATTCAGCTAAATCTACACACATAACCGTTGGGTGGATCCTCCTACTGAGGAGTAGGCTCAGGCTGCTTCCTGTAGCTGTAGTTCGTTTGCTGCACATAAACAATGCACTTGCTGAAAATACAGTGTAACCATAGAGTAGATCTCTGCATATATTGTATGTCAACTGGGAAATGAAGTAGAATATCAGCGATTGCTGCCATTCTGCGGCACCCCAGCTTTGAAGCCTCTTGACATCATGTCATAGTTCTCTCACCTAGCTGTCCGTGTTACTGCATATGTAGTTCTATACTTCTATACTAGCAGGAGCAAGATGCACCCTCTTAAAAAGAATGAAAGCAAGAAGCAACGGTATGAATCATGCTCGTGCATAGTACTCTACGTGACCAAAAGTACATGATTCAGCAGGCACACTCGTATCTCCTCATGCATCATATCGAAGATGATCACACCTCCTCATCCAGTAGAGGGACGTCGAACTCCTGCAGCTCCGGCCACTCGATGATGTAGCAAGAAACATGTAGCAGAATCTGGATCACAGCACTGACGACGGCAGTAATGTTTGGCGCCTGTTCACAGGAACCAACATTAGTATAGACTGCTGTATTTTGAGATCACACACATATCTGCAGAAACTGGCAATGAAATGCTGAAACATGCTAGGATTTGCACTGAAACTTCATATGGACCATTTCTGATTATGACACCATGCACAAGAATGATTCAGCCGCATATCACGTCAACACATCGGCCCAGCTAGCCGCGCTACGCACATGGATCTTTTAGGTGAAGCCACTGCAAGTTTGCAACACACATTCAAATTTTGGGAAAAACAAGAAACATACCGCAATAGAGCGAAGAACCTTGGTACCCGCACAGGCATAAGCTGTCCAAATTGCGCCATTAACCAAGGACGCGAGAGGAACCGGCAATGGTGGCATGCACCTTGTGTTCAAGGACTTGCAGGCGGCTGGCCGTGTATGTAGAACATAAATACATGAATATGAGTGACTTAAAGTGTTCCAAATTGAAATGCATGTGAGCTAAAGATGCTTACAATGTTAAGCAGCGGGGAAGCAGCCAACACTATACCACTAACAGCGCACAGCAAGTCGAACCCAGCTTTCCTCTCCATGAAATAAAGAACAAGCAGAAATGCGTACACGAGCAACGTAACAATACTACCTCCAATCCACCAACGGCGTTGGCCAGCCGTAGAGTAGACGAGGTAGAAGGTAAAGTAGCAAGCTTGGACGCATGCCCCCATGATGTTGAGCCAGAACACAAACTCATTACCGGCGATCAGACCGCAGAGAATCCATACGCCGCAGTTGAAGAGAGCTGCGAGAAAGGGGAGAGGAGATCGCTCGCCAACTGACCCCTCCTTCCAGATATCTCTGAGGGTAGTGCAGCTGCCAAAAAACAATATGGGTCAGAATATAGTCAATCAACCCAGGCCAATTGGTTTAAGAACTTTTTTTAGGTAACAATGCCAAACTTACGCTGGCATGATCATAACGATCAGAGCGGAAAACTGGCCTACATATCCGAGAGCTTCTTCGGCTGGACCCATCACGTCCTCTAGCATCTATATGATTTTCAGTAAAGAAAACAATTATCATAAGAGAAAAGTGAAGCGGTTTATAACTGCGGAAAGGAAAAACAAAGATATCACAATATTTGCAGAACATACAGAAAGGTTTACAATGGCAGGGCGTAATGACTCATGATTTGATTCAAGTGGATCTAAGTGCATTCTTTTGTTTTTTGAGAACAAGCTCTAAGTGCATTCTAGGATGCTTATATAGTATGAGGAATTTGCAATCTTCAAGTGTACTAATGGAACACATGATTTTGCACCAATGATCTGACATAGGGATCCGACCGAAGTCCTAAGGCTTACTTCAAGCTTTAGAAACTCAAATCATTTAAAGTGGAAGAATAAATGGCCACTTATTCAACTTTAAACATGAAAGAAACATTCTGAAAAAAAATGGCAGCCTCTTCACCTTAAGAGAACCTGAAACTGATTCCAGAAAGACAAAGCTGAAGATAGAAATTTCACTTATGTGTTATAGCCTAAAGAGGTTGATCAAAGAGTATCTGTTAGGAATGCACGCTAAACAGGACTCAACTCCTAGAACAACAGATTTCCGGACTCACTCTAGTTTGGATCAAAACAGCAACAGTAACGGTGAGTCAATTTACAAACGACGGTGTTTGGTCGCCAAAAATAAGTTGGCGCACAGCTGCAAAATCCACTGGGACATGCGCACACATGCAGAGAGAGACATCCATAGACACCAATCCAATCCATGCTACAACAGGAATCCTGATGTGATGAACAAAGCAGCAACAAGAAGGGATGGCAAGATCCCGTTCATCCTAGGATGCTTATATAGTATCAGGAATTTGCAATCTTCAAGTGTACTAATGGAACACATGATTTTGCACCAATGATCTGACATAGGGATCCAACCGAAGTCCTAAGGCTTACTTCAAGCTTTAGAAACTCAAATCATTTCAAGTGGAAGAATAAATGGCCACCTATTCAACTTTAAACATGAAAGCAACATTCTGAAAAAGAAATGGCAGCCTCTTCACCTTAAGAGAAACTCAAACTGATTCAAGAAAGACAAATCTGAAGATAGAAATTTCACTTATGTGCTATTAGCCTAAAGAGGTTGATCAAGAGTATTTGTTAGGAATGCACGCCAAATAGGACTCATGTTATGACCGGCATATTAGGGGCTTAGCCCAGTGGGTTGTGGCCCAAATTATCTTATCGTTATTAGGGGCTTAGCCCAATTATCTTATCGTTATTAGGATCATTTGCTTAGGAGTCAAGTAAACCTCTCTATATAAGGCGAGGAGATGTATCAATCTAATCAAGCAAGAAGCAATCATTATTTGCTCGGCTTCCCGAAAGGAGCCGGGAGACCTAACCCTAGCCGCCTCTTGCGCCGCCGCCGCCTCTTCTTCATCGCGCCACGGCGCCCTGCCGCCGGCAGCCGCGATCGCATCTCCGTCAACCCTCCCCCTTCCCGTACAACCTACGCCCTATACCAGGTAGGATCCTAGCTCCTACCAATTTGGTATCAGGTAGCTCGGTTCCGATCATATCTGCACCACCACCCAACCCGCCGCTGCCCGTCACCACCGCGCCGCTGGACTCCATCGCCGGCGCCTCCACCGGCCAGACGCCGCCGCCCTCTACCGCGCCGCCCGTCGCTGTCTACTCGCCGGCGGAGATGACCGGGATCCTCAACGACCTCGTCACCGCCGTCCAGGGCATACTCCTCTACCTGGCCGGGCCCTACGGGCAGCCGCCGCCCTTGCAGCCGGCCGCCGCGACCGGGCCAGTCGCCCTGCCCTAGTACGCGGCCACCACGGCGCCGATCGGGCCTCTACACCACCACTGGCCCGGTCAACCGCCGCACGCCGTCGCCCCCCACTGGCCGCAGTGGCCGGCTCCGGCGATCACCGCACCCCCGACGCCTCCCGGGTCCGGGCAGCCGCAGCCCCAGCTGTCGGTCCCGCCGCCGCCCGCTGCCACGCCTCAATGGCCACAGTGGCTGGCCCCGGCCCTCGCGGCGCCCCCCACGCCACCCGGGTCTGTGCCGCCACAGCCGCAGCTGCCGGCCCCGCCACCGCCCAACACAGGGCCTGGGTCACCCTCGCAGGGAGGCGTACCGATCCAGCAAGTGCGCTTCCCGCCGTCACCGTCCCCAATACCGGCCTGGCTGAATGGATCATCGCCGCCACCCGTCTACACATCGGCTGGAGACCCGCCGGCACCCACTCTGCAGTTCGGCGATCCCTCCGGCTCGGCGGGGCACTCCACGGGCCGCGGCCATGCTGACCGGGCACCCCAATCCTCGCTGCTTCGCACCTTCAAGCCAGTCGGCCACGACGCTCCGACTCAGACACCGCCGCGGTTTGCCAAACTGGACTTCGCCACTTATGACGGCACGGAGGACCCCCTCAACTGGCTCAACCAGTGCGAGCAGTTCTTTCGCGGGCAACGCACCCTCGCCTCGGAGCATACCTGGCTCGCCTCTTACCACGTCCGCGGCGCGGCACAGACCTGGTACTACGCCCTCGAGCAGGACGAGGGCAGCACGCCCCCTTGGGAGCGCTTCCGCGAGCTCTGCCTCCTTCGTTTTGGGCCACCGATCCGCGGGAGCCGCCTAGCAGAGCTAGGCCGCCTTCCCTTCACCTCCACGGTTCAGGACTTCGCCTATCGTTTCCAGGCCCTGGCATGCCACGCGTCGGGCGTGACGGCGCAGCAGCGGGCCGACCTCTTCGTCGGTGGACTTCCAGATCACATCCGCGTGGACGTGGAGCTTCGGGGACCCCAGGATCTCCAGACGGCCATGTACTACGCCCGCGCGTTCGAGCGCCGCGCAGTGGCCATCCAGCAGGAATCACCGTCCCGGGCCGCTGGGTCGCTACCCAGGCCGGATGTTCCCGCGCAGGATCGGCCTGCTCAGGCTTCCGCGGCACCCCTCGCCGCGACCGCGGCGCGCTCGTTCCGCCGGCTCACCTCGGTCGAGCTGCTCGAGCGTCGCCGCCAAGGGTTGTGCTTCAACTGCGACGAGCCCTACACGCCCGGCCACGTCTACCCGCGACTCTCCTACCTGGAGGTTGCAGACTACATTGAGGAGGACGCCGTCGCCGCCGACCTGGCCGCCCTAGCTGTCGCGAAGGTGTTTGACACTGGTTGATCACCTCGAGGAGTTCAGCAAGCGCTTCCCCACCTTACAGCTCGAGGACGAGCTGTTTGTGCAGGCGGGGAGAAGTGTTATGACCGGCATATTAGGGGCTTAGCCCAGTGGGTTGTGGCCCAAGTTATCTTATCGTTATTAGGGGCTTAGCCCAATTATCTTATCGTTATTAGGATCGTTTGCTTAGGAGTCAAGTAAACCTCTCTATATAAGGCGAGGAGATGTATCAATCTAATCAAGCAAGAAGCAATCATTATTTGCTCGGCTTCCCGAAAGGAGCCGGGAGACCTAACCCTAGCCGCCTCTTGCGCCGCCGCCGCCTCTTCTTCATCGCGCCACGGCGCCCCGCCGCCGGCAGCCGCGATCGCATCTCCGTCAACCCTCCCCCTTCCCGTACAACCTACGCCCTAGACCAGGTAGGATCCTAGCTCCTACCAACTCAACTCCTAGAAACAACAGATTTCAGCACTCACTCTAGTTTGGATCAAAACAGCAACAGTAACGGTGAATTAATTTACAAACAATGGTGTTTGGTCGGCAAAAATAAGTTGGTGCACAGCTGCAAAATCCACTGGGACATGCGCACACATGCAGAAAGAGATATCCATAGACAGCAATCGAATCCATGCTACAACAGGAATCCTGATGTGATGAACAAAGCATCAACAAGGGATGGCGGCATCCTGTTCATCCTGAATTCCTTCCTGATGTAGAAGAAATAAACCGCCATGAAAGCAACAGCAGCAGCGGGCATCAGGGACAGCGCAAGGCCAGGAATCAGGGTCGAATTGCATCGTCACAAGCGCAAACGGAAGAAATAAACCGCCACGAAAGCAAAAACAGCAGCAGCGGGATCAGGAACAGCGCAACGCCATGAATGAATCAGGGTCGAAGAGCATCGTCACAAGCGCAAACGCAACACAGCATGCGTCCTCTGCTCAGCGCAACGCCAGGAATCACAAGCGCAAGGCAACGCAGCATCCGTGCTCTGCTCAGCGCAACGCCAGGAATCACAAGCGCAACGCAACGCAACGCAGCATCCGCGCTCTGCCTCTGCTGACCCCCTCGATAGCACAACGGCACGCAAAACCAATCGAGAACCGAGACAGCACCTGCATTCCACGCCATACGCAGCAACGGCGACAAGCAGCAGCAAACCAACCCGCGGCGCGCATTCAGCACATCAGAGGAAGAGGAAGGGGAGGGGAGGGGAGGGGAGGGGAGGAGAGGAGATGACCAACCTCGCTCACCGTGTCCCTCGGTTGCTTGGAGGAGGACGAGGAAGGAGGGCTGCGTTTCTCGCTGCTCTGTTCTGCTGCCTGTGCTTGTGCTTGGGGGAGGGCGGAGGAGGATCAAATCAAACTCAGCTAAAGTGCTGCAGAGTTTGCATTCCGGTGCACCTCGCCCCCGCTGAGCTGGCAGGCCAACTGGCCAAGGCTTCTCTCCTGGGGCCACTGGCCGTGTGATGTTGCGGATCCGACGGTCCTGTCGCGCCCCAGAGTCCCAGGGGCCAGCCGCGGCCGTCGGATCCGATTCGACATGCGCACATGGGCCGTGGGCGAGACCTGTGTGGTCGTGATGCTGACCCAGTCCGCCCGCACACCTCTCTCGCCACCGCGGGGAGGGGAGGCGGCTTTTCGGCATTGGTCGGCGGCCGCAGCTCTTGTCCCGCACGGCCTGCAGAAATACACGCGCCCGCCGTCGCCGTCGCCTCCCTCTGCTGCGGCTGACCAGACCAGGACCCGTCCCCTCAAACCAGCACTCGCCGGCGACCGGCCTAATGCTCTTAACCCACGGCGCCCAGGCGGCGGAGGCAAGCGGAGACGGGCTCCCGGCGCACGCCGTCGCCGTGCTGACCACCACAATCCCGTAGCCTTTTTCGTCAGAGGACTCCCTGCCGCGCACAAGGTGGCCGTGGCGCGGGGTGCTTCCCTTTCCCCCTCCCTCGTAGCGCAGCACATGCACATCGCCCCCCGGAACCTCCGCTTCCCCCGCCCGCTTCCTACCGCCACCGGAAGGCGACCAGACGCCCGGCTCCTACTAAACGACACAACACTTGCCCTTTTCTTTTCTTTTCTTTCCTATATACAGTGGAGCCCACCAACGGTAGGACGCAGCATCAACTTCTTTGGCATGTAAGAGCATCTCCAACCGCCGCGCCAACAGACGCGCGCACGGTAAACTGGCATTTTATCACGCGCGAGATATTTTCGCGTGCTTCAGCGAAGGCGGGAAACGATTACGTGCACGGAAAAAAGCGGGAGCTCGCGCGCTAGATTTGGCGCACTGCGTCCGACGCGTCTATAAAATTGCAGCGTCCTCTGCAGCTCTGTCGTCGCTCCCTCTACCGCTTTCTCTCCTCGCCGCCGACACGCCACCACCGCGTCACCATGCCGCCGAGGAGCTTCGGGCTACCGCGGCGTCCGCGTGCGTCCGTCCGGCACCTACTCCGCCGAGATTCGGTCCGGCGACGTGCGCCTCGACCTCGGAAGCTTCGACACCGCCCAGGAGAGTGCCCGCGCGTACGACGCCGCGCCGTGGCGCCTCCGGCGGTTCTGTTGGGACACGAACTTCCCGGACGTGGCGCCACGGGAGCGGGCGCAGGAGTTGGCGCCTCCCCCCGGCTTATCACCGACGAGAGATCGGCGCGAGAACCGGAGGCGGGAGCGCTGTCTCAGCCTGGCCGAGATGGACGAGGAAGCCATGGCGCTGTGGCGCCAACGCTTCCCGCAAGACGTCATCAACGAGCAACAGTTCTTCGCCGAGAGGAGGGCGGAGAGGGAGGAGGAGCAAGCCACCTATCGCGAGGACAAGCGAACGCGGAAAGCGGTCGCTAAATTCAAAATCGCGTTAGGAGATGCGTTGTCCTGGGACTCCAACAACGAGCGGTTCCTTAACGCCTACGCTCAGACGTCGGAGGAGGACATCACCGAGGCAGAGTCCGAGTCGGAGAATGACGAGTAGTAGTAGTTTTTCGTTTTATCTATCTATCATAGGAGAAGGCTATAAACTATCTATGCGCTATTTTGTATCGTAAGAGCGTGTTATGTGACGAACTATCTCACATTTGTACTATCGGAGCCAAATATGTATCGAATCGTAGTTAAAAAAATGAAATATAGCGCGCCTGCTGGAGCGGCTCGGGCGCGTTTTATTTTACGGCGGTCGCTGGAGCCAGCGCACCGCCGCGCGCAAAAACTGGCTCACTCGGTGATGTATTCTGTTTTTTAACGCGTCGTGCGTTGCGCGTCTGTTGGAGATTCTCTAAGCAAATAGGGGCCTGCTACGTGTCCGCTGGCTGTTATCTTTAAACGATCAGCCGGCTCACGAGCCGTCGGATTTGCCGCATCAAGCAAGCCGAGCGCGCCTCCAAAACTGCAACACGGGTCTTGTTACAGAATTTTTTTGCAATGGTTGTTTTGTTGCAAAAAAAATTGCAACTAGGACAACTTTTTCTACAACCGAGGTCTTATTGCAGAAAATTTCCACAATAGAGGTTTTGTTGCAAAACTAGATCCATCGTAGACCAATGCAACACCGCATTTATTTCTGAAAAATAGTCTCTGTTTCGAAAGTGCGTTCGATAAAGGACGACATGCAAGCCTTCATTTGGACACGTGTCATGCAGCGGAGGTGACGGACACGACCACTACAATCCGCCGGACGACGATAAGCTTTTCCCAAGCAAATATGACCGTGCGGAAGAAAAATTATCAGATTATACAGATGTGATAGATATAAAAAAGTTTGAATCAAATGCAAGGATGAGATAAGGGACTTTTATAATGTCATTTCACAAACTATGTCTGTGATGTCATGATGAGATAAGGGACTTTTGAAAAGACATTTCAAAAACTAAAAATGTGATGGTCTCATCACGACTTAATTTTCCAAATGTTAAGACCCACAATGAAACCATCATGAACATTTTATGATTTTCACGATGAGATAAGGAACATTTTATGATTTTCCAAATGTTACGACCCACATTGAAACCATCATGAACATTTTATGATTTTCCAAATGTTTCTTGAATTCACAAACAGTTTATGGTTTTCTTTTTTTAGAAAACTCACAACGTTTTGAAATTTGGTTCTTTAGAAAATCCTGAATTTCATTTAGAGAAGAAAAATAAAAAACAGAAATGAGAAAATAAATAAAAATCATAAAAAAGAAAAAGAAAACAAGGGGCGCCACGACCATGGGCCGGCCCATTACCGCGTGGTGGAGGAGGCGGTAATGAACATATTTTATTTCATGGACATTTATTTGAAATCTTGATTTTTTTATAATATGGGAAAAAAATTTTGAAATCATGAAAAAAATTTGATTTTCCAAATATTGTTTGAATTCATAAACAACTTATGATTTTCATTTTTTTATAGAAAACTTAGAACGTTTTGAAATTTGGCTCTTTTAAAAATCCTGAATTTCATTTAGAGAAGAAAAAATAAAAACAGAAATGAGAAAGTAAATAAAAAGCATAAAAACAAAATAGAAAATTGGGGGCGCCATGAACATGGGCCGGCCCATTGCTGCGTGGCCGAAGAGGCGCGCTTAAGAGAGGAAAAAGGGGCAGAACCAAGGATAGATCCTGAATTTATGATTTTTCTTTTTTTATAGAAAACTCAGAACGTTTTCAAATTTGGTTCTTTTCAAAATCCAGAATTTCATTTAGAGAAGAAAAAAATAAAAACAGAAATGAGAAAGTAAATAAAAAGCATAAAAACAAAATAGAAAATTGGGGGCGCCATGAACATAGGCTGGCCCATTGCCGCGTGGCGGAGGAGGCGCGCTTAAGAGAGGAAAAAGGGGAGAAAAAGGGGCAGAACCAAGGATCGATCCCTGGTCTCCCGTTTGGATGACCTTAGCCATCGCACTGCTCATGTGCTCATGTTTTAGAAGTGTATCAATTTATAAGAATAGAACCCGGCGGCGATTTTGAAGTAAAAGCGAATCATTTTTTCTTCACTTATCGGAGGCATGGAGGGTAATTAGTGCCAACTTCGGGGGTAATTTACATGACAGACGACCAGAAGCAATAGCACTTTTATTATTAGGTAAAGATACATAATTTAGAGATGACAATAAAAATACAATAAGTATTTTTTTTAGTTTATAACCTTTGAGAGTAAATTTACATCCATACATTGCGATGGGTAACCCTTCACTAGAGTTTGGCGATTCCGGGGAGATCGCCCCACCTCCCCCGCCGCAGCTCGGTCAGTCGACCGGCCATGCAGTCGATCGACATCGTTTCCGCAGATGACCAAGGGTCACTGTGTGGGGCTATTGTGGCGTTGTCTACGTGTTTCTCGGGGGGAAACGTTAGCGGGGCCTCGTGAGGAGCTTGTCTGCAAGTCTAGATCGGATCCAGAAAGGAAAATGCAAGGTGTGTTGATGTCGGACTCTACGACGGAAAGATCTAAAACTCCTCCGAGAGATAGGGTTGTAGACCCAAAGGCGCTAGATAAAAGGGACCCCTGGGTTTCCAAGAAGTCACAAAATGGTCTACGGTCCAAGAAACCGCCTGACCATGTTCCGCCCCAATCCAACCAAGGTGGTATGCAAGTGCGCACGTTGCAGATCTCACAAGCCATGAATTCTCCGGCCTTACTACCGGTGCCTCTGTTGGAGAAGTTGTCGGTTGATGGGGGCAAAACAGAACACCTAATGACGGAGTCGCCCACACGAAGCCAACCGGTGGTGGAACCCTAACTAGTGCAGAGATGTGCTATAGAAACGGTTTTTAACCCCTTTCCGCGACGGAGTTTTAAACCGTCTCCTAGTGAGTGTGTGCAATAGGGGGGCCCTTCCCACACGACCCTGAAACCGTCAAGGATAGGCCCTCCGGTAACACACGCATGGCAAAATGATCTCGTGTGCGATCGCGCAAAGTATCAAAACCCAATCGTTTCCATTCGTATGTACATCCTACACAGCAAATCTCAGAAAAATGTTTCCGCTCGTATGTATATCACACACACAATTTTTTATGTGGAAACGTTTGTGCAAGGTGGCCTAACATAAACAGTCCTCTATCAGAAGCCGTGTGCGATTGTTAATTGATCCAACACGCCTACTTTCTAGAAACCGTGTGGGTTGTTTGAGTTCATCGCCCACGGTGTTGTCAGAGTAACCGTTTGCAATAGAAAACCCTAATAATCAGGGTAATTAGCCTATTATTGATAATCCATGTAGTAATTAAATTGACATTTCTTATAAAACACACCAGATATTTCATATCCGTATAAAGCACACCATATCATATGTCATACTTTCTGTTTTCCCCACCGGTTTTTTTTACGAAAGTATACACAATATATTTATTGTCCTCTAAACTCTATGGATTTTCTCATATTGAGTTAAAAGAGACAATTATTATGATATGTCATATCATTTTCTCCTTATATTTTCCCACTGAGTTTTAAAGGAGTTTTTAATGATATATCATATCACACTCTTTTCCCTTATGAGATTTCTCTTGAAGTTTCTCATAAAAGGTTTTAACAAGGTGACATATGCAATACTTTCTAATTTCCCCACTGGGGTTTTTAAAGAAAAGTATACAAAGCATATTTATTGTTCTCCAAACTCACCAATGAGTTGTCCTTCTTAAAAAGTTTTTCTCTATGAGTTATCAGGGAGACAGTAATCATAATATGTTGCATCTTTTCTCCTTATTATTTTTCCCATTGGGGTTAAAGGAGTTTTAGTAGCATATCAGCACTATTCTCCTCATATTTTTTCCACAGGGTTTTTGGGGGAAACTCTTAAGACCCACAATGAAACCATCATGAACATTTTATGATTTTCCAAATGTTTCTTGAATTCACAAACAGTTTATGATTTACTTTTTTTAGAAAACTCACAACATTTTGAAATTTGGTTCTTTAGAAAATCTCGAATTTCATTTAGAGAAGAAAAATAAAAACATAAATGATAAAGTAAATAAAAAGCATAAAAATGAAATAGAAAACAAGGGGCGCCACGACCATGGGCCGGCCCATTACCGCGTGGTGGAGGAGGCGGTAATGAACATATTTTATTTCATGGACATTTATTTGAAATCTTGATTTTTTTTATAATATGGGAACAATTTTTTGAAATCATGAACATGATTTGATTTTCCAAATGTTTTTTGAATTCACAAACAGTTTATGATTTTTCATTTTTTATAGAAAAATCAGAACGTTTTGAAATTTGGTTCTTTTCAAAATCCTGAATTTCATTTAGAGAAGAAAAAAATAAAAACAGAAATGAGAAAGTAAGTAAAAAGCATAAAAACAAAATTGGGGCGCCATGAATATGGGCCGGCCCATTGCCGCATGGCCGAGGAGGCGCGCTTAAGAGAGGAAAGGGGGGGGGAAAGGGGCAGAACCAAAAATTGATCCCTGGTCTCCCGTTTGGACGACCGTGACCTTAGCCATCGCACCGCTCGTTTGCTCATGTTTTAGAAGTGTATCAATTTATAAGAACAGAACCCGACGGCGATTTTGAAGTAAAAAGGAATCATTTTTCTTCACTTATCAATGGCATGGAGGGTAATTAGTGCCAACTTCGGGGGCAATTTACATGACAGACGACCAGAAGCAATAACACTTTTATTATTAGGTAAAGATACATAATTTAGAGATGACAATAAAAATACAGTAAGTATTTTTTTAGTTTGTAACCTTTGAGAGTAAATTTACATCCATACATCGTGATGGGTAACTCTTCACTAGAGTTTGGCGATTCCGGGGCGATCGCTCCACCTCCGCCGCCGCAGCTCGGTTAGTCGGCCGGCTGTGCAGTCGACCGGCATCGTTTCCGCAGATGACCAAGAGTCATGGTGTGGGGCTGTTGTGGCGTTGTCTATGTGTCTGTCGGGGGAAAGCGTTAGCGGGCCTCGTGAGGAGCTTTTCTGCAAGTCTAGATCGGATCCAGAAAGGAAAATGCAAGGTATGTTGATGTCGGACTCTACGACGGAAAGATCTAAAACTCCTTCGAGAGATAGGGTTGTAGACCCAAAGGCGCTAGATAAAAGGGACCCCAGGGTTTCCAGGAAGTCACAAAATGGTCTACGGTCCAAGAAGCCGCCTGACCACGTTCCGCCCCAATCCAACCAAGGTGGTATGCAAGTGCGCACGTTGCAGATCTCACAAGCCATGAATTCTCCGGCCTTACTACCGGTGCCTCTGTTGGAGAAGTTGTCGGTTGATGGGGGCAAAACAGAACACCTAATGACGGAGTCGCCCACACGAAGCCAACCGGTGGTGGAACCCTAACTAGTGCAGAGATGTGCTATAGAAACGGTTTTTAACCCCTTTCCGCGACGGAGTTTTAAACCGTCTCCTAGTGAGTGTGTGCAATAGGGGGGCCCTTCCCACACGACCCTGAAACCGTCAAGGATAGGCCCTCCGGTAACACACGCATGGCAAAATGATCTCGTGTGCGATCGCGCAAAGTATCAAAACCCAATCGTTTCCATTCGTATGTACATCCCACACAGCAAATCTCAGAAAAATGTTTCCGCTCGTATGTATATCACACACACAATTTTTTATGTGGAAACGTTTGTGCAAGGTGGCCTAACATAAACAGTCCTCTATCAGAAGCCGTGTGCGATTGTTAATTGGTCCAACACGCCTACTTTCTAGAAACCGTGTGGGTTGTTTGAGTTCATCGCCCACTGTGTTGTCAGAGTAACCGTTTCCAATAGAAAACCCTAATAATCAGGGTAATTAGCCTATTATTGATAATCCATGTAGTAATCAAATTAACATTTCTTATAAAACACACCAGTTATTTCATATACGTATAAAACACACCAGATCATATGTCATACTTTCTGTTTGCCCCACTGTTTTTTTAGGAAAGTATACACAACATATTTATTGTCCTTTAAACTCTATGGATTTTCTCATATTGAATTAAAATAGACAATTATTATGATATGTCATATCATTTTCTCCTTATATTTTCCCACTGAGTTTTAAAGGAGTTTCCAATGATATATCAGATCGCACTCTTTTCCCTTATGAGATTTATATTGAAGTTTCTCATAAAAGGTTTTAACGAGGCGACATATGCAATACTTTCTAATTTTCCCCACTGGGGGTTTTAAAGAAAAGTATACAAAGCATATTTATTGTTCTCCAAACTCACCATTGAGTTTTCTCCTTCTTAAAAGGTTTTTCTCATATGAGTTATCAAGGAGACAGTAATCATAATATGTTGCATCTTTTTCTCCTTATTATTTTTCCCATTGGGGTTAAAGGAGTTTTAGTAACATATGAGCACTATTCTCCTCATATTTTTCCCACAGGGTTTTTGGGGGAAACTCTTAAGATTATACAAAGTATTTCTCAAGATGGAAGATGAATATACAAGACACCTTCTGTGATGTTCAAGAAGCCTTCAGTGATGATCAAGAAGCGGTGCTGTACAAGGGGGAGTGTTAGGAATTAATTAGTGGACAAATTAGCAGCTAATTAACGAACCGTCATTAGCAAGGGGTGTGTCCAACCCCGAAAAGTCATGTCCCTTCTCTCTCTCTCTATTGTCAAAAGGCACCTGTTTTGGAGGGATGCCTCCGAACAGGCACCTCTTCTTCCCATCTCTTCCAGATGTATATATACTCGAGAATCAATAGAAACCAGGACCAATCGTTCTTTTTCTTTCAATCTCGTTTTACTTTAATAAAAATGGCCCGTGACCCGACTGGGGCCATTGTGGCGAGTTGGGCCTGCCCAAGCAAGGGTGGCATATCTTATGGATGCATACTAGTATGTATTTCCAAAAAACCTACGTCTCGTGAGCTACCCAAGCGACTCACTAGGCGACCCCCGCCGCAGCCGCTAGTCAACCACTCTGCCTCCTCCTCCTCGTCGCTGCCGGTGGCGGCGGGACCTGCAGACCATCTCCTCCTCTACTCTTTCTCTGCTCCCTTGTTATCGATCTCAGCTTTGAGCTACATCTGCTATTGCAGGCTCCCGCAAGAAGGTTCTGATGGATCTTGGGGTGGCTTTGACGAGATGCGTTCATTGCCTTGGCTCCCAGCAATAAGGTATACACTCATGGTCGCTACCCAGGCAACTGTGCCCGGATGCCATACGATGAGGTCTGCGCTAATGGTGGTTGATCTCGTGGCGGCGTCCGACTGTTGCGCGGCGGCTACGCACGTGTATGCTGACATTGCGTCGCTGGTGGTCTGTTCTACTCCTCGTGCCGGAGTGGCCTTGGCCAGTTGTGCACCATCTGGATCTCTGGCCTACGGCGTCGGCCTCGCTGGGGTTTTGATGGCCACCGAAAGGTCTTCACAAGGGTTCCTCCCTTCAGATCCAGTGGTTGAGTTTGGTGGTGAGATGCAAAATATAGACAATAGCTTGACGTAGAGGGATGGTTGTGCAGCGGCTGTGGTCCAAATAGCATGTAGCTGTTTGGATTACGGAAAAGTGGTGGCCACAACACATGTGTGACATTGATGGTGGTGCTATTTGAGCATTCTGTTGGAAATATGCCCTAGAGGCAATAATAAATTGGTTATTATCATATTTCCTTTTTCATGATAAATGTTTATTATTCATGCTAGAATTGTATTGACCAGAAACTTGAATAGATGTGTGAATACATAGACAACACAATGTCCCTAGTGAGCCTCTACTAGACTAGCTCGTTGATAAAAAATGGTTAAGGTTTCCTAACCATAGACATGAGTTGTCATTTGATAACGGGATCACATCATTAGGGGAATGATGTGATGGACAAGACTCAACCGTAAGCTTAGCATCAGATCGTTTAGTTTATTTGCTATAGCTTTCTTCATGTCAAGTATCTGTTCCTTAAACCATGAGATCGTGTAACTCCCTGACACCGGAGGAATACTTAGTGTGTATCCAAACGTCACTTCGTAACTGGGTGATCATAAAGGTGCTCTACAAGTATCTCCGAAGGTATCTGTTGGGTTGGCATGGATCAAGACTAAGATTTGTCACTCTGTATGACGGAGAGATATCTCTGGGCCCTCTTGGTAATACAACATCTTAAAGAGCTTGCAAAGAATGTGACTAATGAGTTAGTCACAGGATATTGTATTACAGAAAGAGTAAAGAGACGTGCTGGTAACGAGATTGAACTAGGTATGGAGATACCGACGATCGAATCTCGGGCAAGTAACATATCGCCGGACAAAGGGAATTACATATGTGAGTAACCGAATCCTTGACATCGTGGTTCAACCGATAAAAGATCTTCGTGGAATATGTAGGAATCAATATGGGCATCTAGGTCCCGCTATTGGTTATTGATCGGAGAGGTGTCTCGGTCATGACTACATGATTCCCGACCCCGCAGGGTCGCATGCTTAACGCCCGTTGACGCTAGAGTAGTATTGGGATATTTGATGATTGGTAACCGAATATTGTTTGGAGTCCCAGATGAGATCCCGGATATCATGAGGAGTCTCGGATTGGTTGAGAGGTAAAGATTTATATATGGGAAGTCATATTTTGGGTTCCGGAAAAAGATACAGTTTTTTCTGTATTGTACCGTGAAGCTTCTAGAAGGTTTCAGAGGATTCTGGAGGGGTCCGGAAGTCCACAAGTGGGTCCACCATGACCCAAGGGCTAGCATGGGCTGAGGGGAGGTGCCCTGACCTTATTGGGCTAGGGGCACCAAGTCATCAAAAGCCCATGTGGCTAGGGAAGGGAAAAAATGGGAGTCATAGTAGGTATAGGATTGGACGTGGAGTCCAAGTCCTCTCCCCCTTGGCTGCGCCCTAGGGCTTGGAGGGGTTGTTCCCCACGCCCCTCCACTAATATATAGAGGGGAGGGGGCGCCTCAAGAGGACACACCAAGCCCTTGGCTCCCCTCTCTCCCCCGTTACTCCGTAGTTCCTCTGCCCTCGTTCTAGTAGCGCTTGGCGAAGCCTTGCTGAACTAGCTCCACCACCACCACCACACCGTCATGCTGGTTGTGATCCTATCTACTTCTCCACCTTCTCTTGATGGATCAAGGAGGAGGATATGTCATCGAGTCACACGTGTGCTAAACTCGGAGGTGCCGTCTGTTCGGCACTAGATCGGTTAGATCGTGATCGGATCGCGAAGAGTACAACTACATCAACCGCGTTATATACGCTTCCGCTTTCGGTATGCGAGGATACGTAGACACACTCTCCCCTCTCGTTGCTATGCTTCTCCTAGATAGATCTTGGGTGTTCGTAGGAAATTTTTTGATTTTCATGATTCGTTCCCCATCACATTCGGTCTCGAGCTCCGGGGTGAAAGCCTAGGTCCAACCTGAGTTGGTTATACCTGGTAATGGTGATGTTTTTACGTTGCTACCTCATTAAAGGCATTGCTCGGATATGCTTGGACTGATTCTTTAGGATGAAAATCTAGACTCCGGTCCTCGATGGTTGGATCCGGCAACGGCGGCACTTCGTCACTCCCTTCCTGAAGGCGTTGCTGTTGAAGAAACTCGTGGTCCGTGTGGTGTCATAAGATAGTTGGTGCGAATATGGTCATTGTCATAGTTTGCTGATTGCGGATCCGATCACTTTCATTTTTTTATCGCCTACGCATAGCTTTGGTCTTGTATGGCTTTGCTATTTGCTGGCATGTTTTTGGTTTGTGTGCATAGTGTTGGTTGTGTGCATCCTAGATATGTAGAGGCTGGATGTATACTCACTGTATTTGTATCCTCATGGTGCTTCATTTTAAGTCAATAAAATCCACCCTTTATAAAAAATATTAAAAAAAGTAGTAATACATCAAAGCAAGTAGGCCCAGACCATTAAGAGATGCACCTCATGACACGAACATCTAGTCACACGTATTGCTTCATTTTCTCCCAGAAACACATGCTGTGAGTGCTAGTTCGTCTCTCCCATTGATTACCCCGAGTTCCTAAGAGGCCAATGAAGGAAATATGCCCTAGAGGCAATAATAAAGTTGTTATTTTATATTTCTTTATTCATGATAAAGGTTTATTATTCATGCTAGAATTGTATTGATCGGAAACTTAAATACATATGTGAATACATAAACAAATATCGTGTCCCTAGTAAGCCTCTACTAGACTAGCTCGTTGATCAAAGATGGTTAAGGTTTCCTAACCATAGACATGTGTTGTTGTTATTTCATAACGGGATCACGTCATTACGAGAATGATGTGATGGACAAGACCCATCCGTTAGCTTAGCAAATGATCGTTCAGTTTATTGCTACTGCTTTCTTATACGTCAAATACATGTTCCTTCGACCATGAGATCATGCAACTCCCGGATACCGGAGGAATACCTTGTGTGCTATCAAATGTCACAACGTAACTGGGTGATCATAAAGATCCTCTACAAGTATCTCTGAAGGTGTTCGTTGATTTGGCATGGATCGAGATTGGGATTTGTCACTCTGAGTATCGGAGAGGTATCTCTGGGCCCTCTCGGTAATACACATCATAATAAGCCTTGCAAGCAAATGACTAAGGAGTTAGTTATGAGGTGATGTATTACGGAACGAGTAAAGAGACTTGCCAGTAACAGATTGAACTAGGTATGAAGAACCGACGATCGAATCTCGGGCAAGTAACATACCGATGGACAAAGGGAATTACGTATGTTATCATAAGGTTCGACCGACAAAGATCTTCGTAGAATATGTAGGAGCCAATATGGGCATCCAGGTTCTGCTATTGGTTATTGACCGAAGAGGTGTCTCGGTCATGTCTACATAGTTCTCGAACCCGTAGGGTCCACACGCTTAACGTTTGTTGACGATATAGTGTTATATGATTTGGTGACCAAATGTTGTTCAGAGTCCCGGATGAGATCACGGACATGACGAGGAGCTTCGGAATGGTCCAGAGGTAAATATTGATATATAGGACGATGATATTCGGACACCGGAAGAGTTTCGGAGTGCACGGGGTAGTCATCGGATCGCCGGAAGGGGTTCCGGACACCCCCGGGAGGTGTATGGGCCTGATGGGCCAAGGGGAGAGACATAGCAGCTCACAAGGGGGCTGGCGCGCCCCTGTCCCTGGCCGCTGGCCCTACGGAAGGAAAGGGGGTAGGCCTAGCCCCTCCTGCTTCCCCTTCTCATGGGAGAAAGGAAGGGGGGCACCATCGGCCCTGCCTTTCCCCGCTCACCTAAAAAGGCAAGGGGGCGTGGCTAGGGGCAGGACCCCAAGTGGGATTCGGCCCCACTTGGGGAACCTCCTGGCTGCCTCCTCCCTCCTCCCACCTATATATATGTGGGAGGGGGCGCCACACACAGTCACGACAATCTCTTAGCCCTGTGCGGCGCCCCCCTCCACAGTTTCGTCCCTCGGTCATATTTTCGTAGTACTTAAGCGAAGCCCTACAGAGATAGCTTCATCATCACTGTCACCATGTTGTCGTGCTGTCGGAACTCATCCACTACTTCACTGTCTTGCTGGATCAAGAAGGCGAGGACATCACCGAGCTGAACGTGTGCTGAATGCGGAGGTGTCGTACGTTCGGTACTCGATCGGTTGGATCGCGAAGAAGTTCGACTACATCAACCGTGTTATTAAACGCTTCAGCTTACGGTCTATGAGGGTACATAGACACACTCTCCCCTCTCGTTGATATGCATCTCCATGGATAGAATTTTTTTGGTTTTCATGCAATGTTTCCCAAAAGTGGCATCCGATCCAGGTCTATGCGTAGATGATATGCACGAGTAGAACACAAAGAGTTGTGGGCGGTGATAGTCATACTGCTTACCACCAACGTCTTATTTTGATTCGGCGGTATTGTGGGACGAAGCGGCCCGGACCAACCGTACATGTCCACGCACATGAGACCGGTTCCACCGACTGACATGCAACTAATTTTGCATAAAGGTGGTTGGCGGTGTCTGTTTCTCCTACTTTAGTTGAATCAAATTTGACTATGGCCGGTCCTTGAAGAAGGTTAAAACAATAAACTTGATAATCACCGTTTGGTTTTCTGTAGTTAAGAACGGTTGTCGGTGGGAAACGAGACCTATGGGATCACAAGAATCCCTACTACGGTTGCCGGGGCACAGGGTTGTGAGAAGAGCAGGATCAACAGTTAGCACAAGGATCGTTTACCCAGGTTCGGGCCGCGAGGATGCGTAATACCCTAGTCCTGCTTTGGTGGCTGTATTTCAGAGAGTTCTTGAGCTCTTGAACTAGCTGCGGTGGCTGCGTGGTTCAAAAGAGCCGAATCCCTCTCCAGTATGCCATGGGCCTCCTTTTATAGTCGAAAGGGGCTACCACAGTGGCACACAGGAGGTGGAAAGGCCTACAGTGCTATGAGCTTATCGCTCATATTACAGGACAAGACGCATTTAATGCGTAGCTTAGGTGTCCCCTTGCTTTATCGGGGACGGGAACGAGGCCCATCCCGTCCGTCGCCGCTCCTCCTTGCTTCGACACGCGCCCTGGCCAGCGATGCATGCGGCGCCATGTAGGCAGGCAAGCAGCTGAGGTGGCGCGGTGGTAGGGTCTTCACGAAGATCTGCATGCCGCCACACAGGTGTGTGCTGAGTTAGCCTGGAAGCTGCATGTGCCACGCAGGTGCCCGCCCAGCTGGTTGGGCTGGCAGCTGCATGCGAACGGCGGTGGAGACTTGGTTGGTGCGGGCCTGGCAGTGGCCCCGCTGACGCCCTTGGTGAGGGCCTTGCCGGGTGGCCCGGTAAGGGCCTCGTCGTGGCGTGCTGTTGTCCCCGACAAGGATCTTGCTGGGGGTCTTGTGGCTCCCCTCGGCAAGGATCTTGCCGAGGATCGTTGTCTTTTAATCCTCATCTGATCTTGAATATTCCTTGTCTTCACAAAGATCTGCATGCCACCATGGAGGTGCCTCCCAAGCCCTGGCCCAACGTGGTCGATGGTGTTGGAGACCGTGGGCTCAAGGGTGGTGCGCTCCGCTGGTGTTGGACGAGCCGCCCCGACAAGGGCCTTGCCGGGGCCGCGGAGGCTGCCCTGGCAAGGGTCTTGCCGGGGGAACCTGCTTCGTCTCTCTGCTCTTTTGTGGTCTCGTCCTTGGCGTTGTTCTGGCTGTCTTGGGCTTCGGTTTTACCTCGCTTCACCTCCCCTGTTCTGCTTGGTGCGGCCGTGGGCGCGGCTCCGACTGTCCGTGCACAGGTAAAGGGATACAAAGGTGCTCCCCTTCTTTTGTACATCGACAGGAGCCCCCGGGCCTGGGCCACACACAAGCGCGACACGTTGTTGGGCCAGGCCCAAAACGGTGCGCGGGCAGGAGGGGCGGTTTTTACCGCAGTAACTGTTCGTTCGCTGTGCTTCCCCATGAGTCGCGTTGAATGCGCGACGTGGAGGGTCGTGCGTGACGTGGGGGTCATGCGTGGGGTGATTCCCGCATGCATGCGTCATATCGCGATACAGGGGTGGCTCGCGCCTTCCCCATGAAGAGGGAGAGGCGTAAAGGCGCGACCCATTTACTGAGTGGGCCGGATCGCGGTCTTCAAGGCGTCCACACCCCATGATCACGGGGTGGGGAGAGGTCGCTTCACCCGTCCCCTTGGTTCTGCACGTTCGCCACGCGTCCTCTATGCACTTGGGGTGGCAAGCAGTGGAGGCAGGAAACCGGGCCGTCGCTGATTGGGGCAGCGGGTCAGTCTCGATTCCCTGCGCCTCCGGTGGCTGGATTGGCCAAGCGGGGTGGCCGAGCCCCGATACCGTCCCTTTATAAGGAGAGGGAAGGGGGGATGGCATCCCGCACTCTTATGTCATCTATCTCCTCCTGCTTCTGCTTCTTCCCCTCACCCGCCATGGAGAAGGGGAATCCCGGTCCCTCGACGGTGGCGGCGAGGGTCGCCGCTCGACAGCGTGTCCCTCCTCCTCCTGAGCCCATGGTGGAGGAGCCGGCTGCGAGGGGAAGGGGGAGGGGGCGAGGCTGTGGGCAAGGCCGTGGCAGAAGTCGTGGTGCTTGGGGAAGAGCAGGACGGGGCGGTGGGCCGGCCTCGCCCCCGCCGATGATGCCTTTCCCGACAGAGGGCCACTTTGGAGACCAGCCCCGCGAGTTCTTCATCAGGCTGCGCTAGCCTCCGCATCGCCGTCTTCGTCTTCCCGCCCCGTTTTCTCGGGAGATGGAGCGTGACCCGCCCCAGACCCTAAGGTTGCACACGAGGGGCTGCGGGAATGGGGGCACGTAGGTCGACGTCGACTTCCCGGCTCCTCGGGTCATGTACCTCCGCCGTGGATGGAAGACGTTCGCTCGTATCCACAGCCTGACGGCGGGGCTCGTCCTCTACTTCAAATTAATGTAGGACGGCCTACTCTCCGTCAAGGTCTTCGGAGATTTTGGAACTCGCCTGAAGTGCTGCGTGGAGAGCTCCTCCGACGGAGACTCCGATGATGGAAGCTCTTCCTCGAGCGGGAGTGATGAGGAGGACAGCGGGGCAGATGACGGGGACGAGTCCGACTAGGCGTCGGATGCCCCGTGCCTGGGCAGGTGCGGCAACAGCAGCATCTGCACCTGGCCGCTCCCCCGGCGGAGTTTCACCAGGGGAGGGGCCAACTCCTTGAACTTCTCGGGGCCGTCTCCTTGGGTGGCTGGCATCGGGAGGCTGCGGAAGAGGAAGAGCACGGGCGGCAAGGCCATCAACTCGGAGTACGCGGACACCGACGCCTCCGTCGCGTGTTCGGCGACCTGCCGCCTCGTCTTCCAGCTCCTTTCCCGGCACCGTCATCACCGGCCCGCCCTTGGGCAGCCACCGAGGTGTTCTCTTGGTGCTTTTTGCTGCTCGTAGTTCGCCTAGGCGTCCCTTTTGCCCTCTCGCCTTCTTGACCTTCCTCCTGAGGAGAGGGACAAGAAAGGGATTACGGGCACCTTATCTCTTTTTTAGTCTGTAAGCCTTCGGGCCTTCGTTAAATTTAGAACTTGTAATCCCCTTGCTCATGTTTTTCATTCCGTATGAACTGTACCTGTGTGGGATGTTTTTAATGAAAAAGGGATGTTTGCCGGGTTTTTTGTGCGTGAGCGAGGCTCATGCCAAGGACGAGTCCTTGTTATTTTTACGATAAACATTGTTGTCCGGCAACAGGCCTTGCCGTTTCTCCCCTTCAGTCGACCATTCTCACGCTTTTGGCGGAGGCAGGGGTGAAGTAGAGTTAGGCTCCCCGTTTATCTCCTCTCCACCACAACTACTACCAAATTCCGACCCAGGAGGTAGCTCTTGGGTACAGGAAAGGGGGAGCACGATGGTTTTAAGAATATAAACGAGGTTTCACATGTCCCAGTTCCATATCGAAATGCATGACAGAGGATAAAAGACTTATCTGGATCTGCAGCCCCCGGCAACCTTGTCTTGCCGCGGTTGGACCCTTGTACTTGCAGCCCCCGGCATCTTAGTTTGCCGGGGTCGGGACGCCGGTCCGTTCCCTTTCTTCCAAGTAGCTCAGCAGAAGTGCCCATGTGCCCTGCGAACCAAAGAGGACAGAAAAGAACAGAGAGACGCGCACTCGACCTCTAGGCTAGGGGTTAGTCGCCGCTAAGCACTATCAACCCTAACCAAGGAAGAGACTCGACCTAGCATGCATGCTATAACTTAGGGCGCCAGCGCTTCATTTATTTATGCTTAGGGTCTGCGCCTGGCTTTGTACAAAGGGTTACATGCCTTGCCGGCAAAGCTTGTACAAAAGGTGGCTTGCCGGGAGGCCCGGCAAGCCGCGCCTTATGGGTAAAACTTGCGAAGATGCTCGATGTTCCAGGAGTTGCTCACTGGGACATCATCTTCGGTCTCCAGGCGGACTGCGCCAGGCCTGGTGACTCGTATTACCCGATAAGGGCCTTCCCACTTCGGCGTCTACTTGTTGGAATACTTGGCCGACTGAACGCGCCGAAGAACAAGGTCGCCTTCCTCAAAGCTTCGGGCATGAACCTTGCGGCTATGGTAGCGGCGCAAGGCTTGCTGGTAGCGTGCCACTCTCACAGCCGCCCGAAGACGATCTTCCTCAAGGAGCGTTGCATCATCTTGCCGCAACTGCTCTTGCTCAAGCTCGTCATAAGCGAGAACTCGAGGTGACCCCTATATGAGTTACATGGGGAGAACTGCATCCGCCCCGTATACTAGGGCGAAGGGTGTCTGGCCGGTGGCTCGATTTGGCGTCGTCCCGATCGACCAAAGAACCGCCGGCAATTCATTAATCCAGCGCCTTCCGCTCTTGTGCAGCTTGTCAAAAGTCTTTGTCCTCAAGCCCCGCAACACTTCAGCGTTTGCCCTCTCCGCTTGGCCGTTGCTCCATGGGTGTGCCACGGAAGCAAAACAGACCTTGCTACCGAGGTCTTGGATGTATTGCATGAAAGTGTGTCTTGTGAACTGCGTGCCATTGTCGGTGATGACTCTGTTTGGCACACCAAAACGGCAGACTAGTCCCTTGAAGAACTTGACGGCTGACTGTGCTGTCACCTTCCTCACTACTTCCACCTCCGGCCACTTTGTGAACTTGTCGATTGCAACGTACAAGTATTCAAAGCCCCCGACAGCGCAGGGGAAAGGGCCCAGTATGTCGAGCCCCCAGACCAAAAATGGCCAGGAGAGAGGGATTGTTTGAAGGGCTTGGGCTGGTTGATGAAGCTTCTTTGAATGGAACTAACACGCTTCACACTTGGTTACTAGTGCCGTTGTATCCTGGAGGGCTGTGGGCCAGAAGAAACCTTGCCGGCATGCCTTGCCGGTAAGGGCCCTCGACCCTATGTGGGAGCCACATATGCCTCCATGTATCTCCGCCAACAACTCCAGTCCTTCCTCCCGGGGAATGCACTTCAATTTCACTCCGTTTGGTCTCTTTCTGTGCAGGACATCATCGACGAACTGATACAGGGCAGACCGACGGGCTACTTTTTCCGCTTCTTCCTGCTCCTTAGGAAGTTCCCCTGTTTGGAGGAATCAGACGGTATGCTGTGCCCATGCCGGAGCCTGGGGCTCGAAGGCAAGGACCAAAGGCATTTCCTCCGCCATGGGAGCGGCCGTCTCTACGGCCAGGGCTTGACGCCCTGCCGGAGCCAGTTGCTCCTTGGAAGGCTCAGTGTCCACGGCAACATCCTTGCCGGTAGCCCCAGGGGGTTCGGTGGGGAAGTACTTGCCGGGGCCCGATTTCCTCCGCTTGTTCTGCTCTGCTGATGGTTAGACGGATGACTGAGTTAACCGGAGCAAAAAGGTACCTGGTTCCACAGGTAGCTTGAATGCAGCGCGCTTCAACAGGTAGTCGGCGATGTCGTTCTCCGCTCGGGGAACGTGCTCCGCCTGGATACCGTCAAAGAGCTCCTCCATCTTCCTCACCTCATCTACGTAGGCCTCCATCAATGGGCTCTGGTAATCCTTGTTGACCTGTCTGACAACAAGCTGCGAGTCACCCCTGACGATGAGCTTCTTAACCCCGAGGTCTGCCACGATCCTGAGACCGGCAAGCAGCTCCTCATACTCATCAGTATTGTTGGTGGACATCTCCCTAGGAAAGTGCATCTGGATCACATACTTGAGGTGCTCTCCGGTGGGCACGATGAGCAGCACACCAGCACCGCCGCCTTGCAGCGAGAAAGCTCTGTCAAAGTACGTAATCCAGTCGCGAACTGTTTCCTTGCCGGGGAGAGCGGTCTCCTGGATTTCTTCGTCAGGCGTCGAGGTCCATTCCGCAATGAACTCTGCCAAGACCCTGCTCTGGATCGTTGAGGTGCTTTCAAATCTCAAACCAAAGCTTGACAACTCCGAGGCCCACTCCACAATCCTTCCGGTCGCGTCTGGGGTGTGCAGTATCCGTTGTAACGGGAGGCGGGTGACGATAGTAATCTCGTGGGCTTGGAAGTAATGATGTAGCTTCCTCGAGGCCATAAGGAGGCCGAAGAGCAATTTCTGCACACCGAAATACCTTGATCTAGCCCCCTCCAAGAGGGAGCTGACAAAGTAAACCGGGTGCTGCATCATTTTCTTCTTCTGCACCACTCCATTCGATGGCGCGGGCTCCGTCCCGATGGCGTCAGACTCTGCCGGGGGCCTTGCCTTGCCGGCACCAGGCCCTGCCGGGGGAGTCTCTAACTTGCCGTCTGTTGGTCCTGCCGCCGCCACTACCTCTTCGTTGACCTCCCTCTGTGCTACTAGCGCGTCACTGACCACTTGATTCATCGCCGCTAGATATAGCAGCAACGGCTCTTGTGGTTTAGGCGCGACTAGTACCGGCATAGAGGAAAGGTACCTCTTCAGGTCTTGCAACGCCGCCTCGGCTTCGGGGGTCCACTCCATAGGGCCTGCCTTCTTCCGGATTTTGAAAAAGGGGAGGGCGCGCTCGGCATACTTGGAGATGAATCGGCTCATGGTGGCAACGCAGCCAGTCAGTCGACGCACATCCTTGATCCGCTTGGGCGCCTTAATCTGCTCGGTAGCCTTGATCTTGTCTGGGTTTGCCTCGATCCCACGCTGCGACACAAAGAACCCTAGAAGTTTGCTGGATGGAACGCCGAAGATGCACTTCTCAGGGTTCAGCTTGAGGTTGATCTTGCGCAGGTTGGCAAACGTCTCTTCTAAGTCTTGCACAAGAGTTGCTCTGTCCTTGGTTTTGACCACTATGTCATCCATATATGCTTCCATATTTCTATGTAGCTGGGGTTCAAAACCAATTTGGACTGCTCTTGCGAATGTCGAACCAGCACTCTTCAACCCGAAGGGCATCCGTAAAAAGCAGTACGTACCACATGGGGTGATGAATGCCATCTTCTCTTCGTCTTCTCTCGTCATGAAGATTTGATGGTAGCCTGAGTAGGCATCGAGGAATGATAGCAGATCACACCCGGCTGTGGAGTCAACAATCTGGTCGATGCGCGGCAACGGGAAGGGGTCCTTAGGACAAGCCTTATTGATATCTGTGTAGTCAATACACAGCCTCCACTTCCCATTTGCCTTGCGCACAACCACCGGATTGGCCAACCACGTCAGATGGAGCACTCCTCTCACCAAACCTGCTACTTCCAGTTTCCCGATCTCCTCTGTGATGAAGTCCTGTCATTCCAAAGCCTACTTCCTGACCTTCTGCTTGACGGGCCGTGCATGAGGACAGACAGTAAGATGGTGCTCAATCACCTCCCTGGGAACGCCGGGGATGTCGGATGCTTGCCATGCAAACACATCGACATTCACCCGCAAGAAGGCGACGAGCGCGCTTTCCTATTTGCTGTCAAGGGTGGAGCTTATGGTGAAAGCCCCTCCCGTGCCATCCTCCTTGACGGGCACCCTCTTGGTCTCTGGTGGCGAAGCTCTGGATTTCTTTCTCTTGCCGGTGGAGCTCTCTGGCACGTCCTCGACGGCAGCACAACACTCCGAAGATGTGTGCTTGCCAGAGTGGGTGCAAGAGGTCTTGCCGGTCTTCTTCTTCCCTCCCGGGGCTCTAGCGGCAGGAGCAAGTGCCTTGGCGGCAGCTGCTGCAACTGCTTCTCGGTAGAGTAGGTCGGCGCAGATCAGCGCGTCCTTCTTGTCGGAGGGGACGGTGATGATGTTCATCGGCCCAGGCATCTTCAGCGTGTTGTAGGCGTAGTGTGACGCCGCCATGAACTTGGCCAGTGCCGGGCGGCCGAGGATCCCATTGTAGGGCAAGGGGATCTCGGCAACGTCAAAGAAATCCTCTCCGTCATGAAGTTCAGCTCGCCTCCAAACGTCACAGGCAGTGTGACCTTCCCCTTCGGCTGGCTCCTTCCTGGGTTGACCCCCTGAAACATGCCCGTTTCCTCGAGGTCTCCATCAGGAATTTGCAGCCTTTTCATCACAACGGGCGAGATCAAGTTTAGACCGGCCCCGCCGTCAACCAGCATCTTGTTTACCTTGAGGTTGCGTATTGTTGGTGAAACCAACAACTGCAAACACCCGACCGTAGTCGTGCGGTCTGGGTGATCCTCGGCGTCAAAGATGAGGGGCGTGCTGGACCACTTCAGCGGCTTCTGAGCGTCGAACGAGGGCTCTGCTGATGTAATCTCACGCGCCCATTGTTTGAGCTGGCGGTGAGAAGTATGCAGCGAGGCGCCACCGTTGACGCACATGGCCTCCGTAGCCTTCTGGAACTCTTGCTCGTCGGACTCGTCGTCCTCGTCGTGGTCATCATCTTCTTGCTTCTTGTCGCGGCCCCGAGCGGGCCTCTCTTGTTGGCTATCCTTGCCGCGGCGGCCTCCTGGGCCGCTACGCTTCTTGCCGGATCCCTCGGCACCATCCTGGTCCTTTTCCTTGTCCCGCCTCTCGTACTCAGCTTTTTGCTTCTTAGCAAGCAGCTCGACTTGTCGGCATTTCTGAAGGTCGTGGCCTTTGGTGCCATGGATCTTGCAGTACTGCTTGCCAGAACTTCCTGGCTTGTCGGCAGCTGCCAAGGCCCGGCAGGCGGCGCACCCGGCAATCTCCTTGCCGGGGTCGTCTGCCTTGGTCTTCTTGGCGGCGCCGGTGCTGTCGGATCCCTCGACAGCAAGCACGGCCTTGCCCTTTCGTTTCCTGTTGCGACGCCGGCCCTTCTTCGTTGGGGCGGCGGTGTCTTCATCAGTAGAGTCGGTTTCCGCACCGGCGTCTTCGCCGGGGTACTTCCTTCCCTCTTCAGCCCGGGCGCATCTATCGGCCAGAACATAAAGTTCGGCCACATCCTTAACCTTGTTCATCGCCAGCTCTTCGCGCATCTTGCGGTTGCGCACGTTCTGATGGAACGCGCTGATCACGGCGGCGGGATGAACATCGGGGATGTTGTACTGCACCCGGCTGAACCTCTGGATGTACTTGCGCAGGGTTTCCCCTTTCTGCTGGGGAATGATATGCAAATCACTTGCCTGGCTGTGAGCTTGGTGGCCTCCAGTGAAGGCACCAACGAACTCATGACACAGGTCCGACCAAGAAGAAATGGAATCTACCGGCAAGTGCATCAACCAGGACATGATGTTAGGCTTCAGTGCCAATGGGAAGTAATTGGCGAGCACCTTGTCGTCGCGAGCTCCAGCAGCTTGCATCGCGATGGTGTAGATGCTGAGGAACTCCGACGGGTTGCCGTTGTACTTCTCGCTAACGTCGGGCTTGAATGTACGGTGGGACGGCCACTGGAACTGCCGCAGCTCACAGGTAAAAGCTGGGCAACCCACCTCGTAAGGTAGGCCACCGGAGCTTCCCGACGCTGGGTGGTCCATAGCGGGTCCCGCCTGCTTGTCCGACTGGTGGCGCATATCGCGCCGGCGCTCGATAGTGGTTCGAGCATCTTCGTGAGCTCGTTCTCGAAGAACTTGGTGCTGGTCGCGGTGAGTCCGCGGGTCGGACGACGCTATGAAGATGTTGTCGCAAGCGTCGTCACGACGGGCTGTCATCCGCGATGGCTGGCGTGGAGGAGGGGAGTGCACCGTGACCGCAGCACCCCCGGTCCTTCCACCGTCGACATGTGGTGGCTCGACGGAGCGCCGACCTGAGGGCCCCGTCGGTCACGGGTCATTGTTGGCGACGGCGACGAGGCTCCGGATGGTGGCTCTCCATTCGTCGAGCTTCTCCGCAGCAGGAAGGAAGTCGAGGAGTAGCTGTGCACGCGCCAAGGCTTCTGCTGGCGTGGGTCATGGTGAAAGCTGCGTGGATCGCGGCGCGCTTTGACTTCTAACTACGTTAGAAGGAGCTCTACCACGGCCCAGTGGCTGCGTGCCATTTTCGTCAGCACTTCGGCGGGTATGCTGGACTCCTTTGTCCCGCGGACGATGCACAGGGCTCTTCCCACTGCGGTGTCCGGGGTCTTCAGCGTGGTGACGCTGCTCGTTGCGCGCACCCTGGGAAGAGCACGCTGTGGGCGCCGGCGTGGGCGTCTTGGAGGTTGCTGCGCCGCCCGGGGGTGGCACAACGACACTCCTGAAGGGCCCTGCGCCGCCTGCGGGGGGGCCTAGCTCCGTCTTTGGATCTGCCGACGTGCGGCCGGTCGTCTGGCGCGCGAACAACGCCGCTCGCCAGGCTCTGACTGCCAGGGCAATGCTAGTGCTCGCGGACCGCGGCCCGGGTCCTGTCCGCGACCGGCCCGCTGCTCGCCCGCACTGGAACGGGCCGTTCGGCTCCCAACGAGCCGATCGCCGTGGCCGTCTTCTTCTTGGGAGCCATGGCGATGAAGAACTGCTAGGCTAACTACTAGACCAGATTCTCACAATTGCGCCCCCTACCTGGCGCGCCAAAGATGTCGGTGGGAAACGACACCTATGGGATCACAAGAATCCCTACTATGGTTGCCGGGGCGCAGGGTTGCGAGAAGAGCAGGAGTCAACAGTCAGCACAAGGATCGTTTACCCAGGTTCGGGCCGCGAGGATGCGTAAAACCCTAGTCCTGCTTTGGTGGATGTATTTCAGAGAGTTCTTGAGCTCTCGAACTAGCTACGGTGGCTGCGTGGTTCAAAAGAGCCGAATCCCCCTCCAGTATGCCATGGGCCTCCTTTTATAGTCGAAAGGGGCTGCCACAGTGGCACACAGGAGGTGGAAAGGCCTACAGTGCTATGAGCTTATCGCTCGTATTACAGGACAAGACGCATTTAATGCATAGCTTAGGTGTCCCCTTGCTTTATCGGGGATGGGAACGAGGCCCGTCCCGTCCGTCGCCGCTCCTCCTCACTTCGACGCGCGCCCTGGCCAGCGACGCATGCGGCGCCATGTAGGCAGGCAGGCAGCTGAGGTGGCGCGGTGGTAGGGTCTTCACGAAGATCTGCATGCCGCCACGCAGGCGTGTGCTGAGTTGGCCTGGAAGCTGCATGTTGCCACGTAGGTGCCCGCCCAGCTGGTTGGGCTGGCAGCTGCATGCGAACGGCGGTGGAGACTTGGTTGGTGCGGGCCTGGCAGTGGCCCCGCTGACGCCCTTGGTGAGGGCCTTGCTGGGTGGCCCGGCAAGGGTCTTGCCGTGGCGCGCTGTCGTCCCCGGCAAGGATCTTGCCGGGGGTCTTGTGGCTTCCCTCGGCAAGGATCTTGCCGAGGATCACTGTCTTTTAATCCTCATCTGATCTTGAATATTCCTTGTCTTCACAAACATGCCACCATGGAGGTGCCTCCCGAGCCTTGGCCCAACGTGGTCGATGGTGTTGGAGACCGTGGGCTCAAGGGTGGTGCGCTCCGCTGGTGTTGGACGAGCCGCCCCGACAAGGGCCTTGCCGGGGCCGCGGAGGCTACCCCGGCAAGGGTCTTGCCGGGGGAACCTGCTTCGTCTCTCTGCTCTTTTGTGGTCTCGGCCTTGGCGTTGTTCTGGCTGTCTTAGGCTTCGGTTTTACCTCGGTTGACCTCCCCTGTTCTGCTTGGTGCGGCCATGGGCGCGGCTCCGACTATCTGTGCACAGGTAAAGGGGTACAAAGGTGCGCCCCTTCTTTTGTACACCGACAACGGTTCTTGCTAGAAGCCCGTAGCAGCCACGTAAAATTTGCAACAACAAAGTAGAGGACGTCTAACTTGTTTTTTAGGGCATGTTGTGATGTGAAATGGTCAAGATATGATGTGATATATGTTGATGTATGAGAAGATCATGTTTTGTAATATCGACAACCGGCAGGAGCCTTAGGGTTGTCTCTTAATTATTGTATGAAATGCAAGTGCCATGTAATTGCTTTACTTTATCGCTATGCGTTAGCAATAGTTGTAGAAGCAATAGTTGGCGAGACGACCCTGGCGCAATGATGGAGAACAAGGTGTCGAGTCGGTGAAGATGGAGATCATGACGATGCTTTGGAGATGGAGATCAAAAGCACAAGATGATGATGGCCATATCATGTCACATATTTTGATTGCATGTGATGTTTATCCTTTATGCATCTTATTTTTCTTAGAACAGCGGTAGCATTATATATAAGATGATCCCTTCACTAAATTTCAAGATAAAAGTGATCACCCCGAGTCTGCACCGTTGCCAAAGTTTGTCGTTTCGAAGCACCTCGTGATGATCGGGTGTGGTAGACTCTACGTTCACATATATACAACGAGTGTAAGACAGTTTTGCACATGCAGAATACTTGGGTTAAACTTGACAAGCCTAGCATGTACAGACATGGTCTCGGAACACCGGAGACCAAAAGGTCGAACGTGAGTCATATAGTAGATACGATCAACATAGAGATGTTCACTATTGATGACTACCCCATCTCATGTGATGATCGGACATGGGTTAGTTGATTTGGATCATGTATCACTTAGATAACTTGAGGGATGTTTATTTAAGTGGGAGTTCATTAGTAATTTGATTAAATTGAACTTAAATTTATCACGAACTTAGTCTTAATAGTTTTGCATATCAACGTTGTAGATCAATGGCCCGAGCTACCATTCCTCTGAATTTTAATGCATTCCTAGAGAAAGCTAAGTTGAAAGATGATGGTAGCAACTACACGGACTAGGTACGTAACTTGAGGATTATCCTCATTGCTGCACAGAAGAATTATGTCCTTGATGCACTGCTAGGTGACAGACTTGCTACAGGAGCTACTGCAGATGTTATGAACGCCTGGTAGGCTCGATCTGATGACTACTCGATAGTTCAGTGTGCCATGCTTTACGGCTTAGAACCGGGACTTTACAGATGTTTTGAACGTCATGGAGCATATGAGATGTTCCGAGAGTTGCAGTTAATATTTCAAGCAAATGCCCGGGTTGAGAGATATGAAGTCTCCAATAAGTTCTATAGCCGCAAGATGGAGGAGAACATTTCTGTCAGTGAACACATACTCAAAATGTCTGGGTATCATAACCACTTAACTCAGCTGGGAGTTGAACTCCCAGTTGATAGTGTTTTTGACAGAGTTCTTCAATCACTGCCGCCAAGCTGCAAAGGCTTCGTGATGAACTATAATATGCAAGGGATGAATAAAATGATTCCTGAGCTCTTCACAATGCTTAAGGCCGCGGAGGTAGAAATCAAGAAGGAGCATCAAGTGTTGATGGTTAACAAGACCACTAGTTTCAAGAAAAAGGGCAAGGGGAAGAAAGGGAACTTCACAAAGAATGGAAAGCAAGTTGCCACTCCCGGGAAGAAGCCCAAAGCTGGACCCAAGCCTAAAACTGAGTGCTTCTACTGCAAAGGGAATGGTCACTGGAAGCGAAACTACGCCAAATACTTGGCGGATAAGAAGGATGGCAAAGTGAACAAAGGTATATTTGATATACATGTTATTGATGTGTACCTTACTAATGCTGGAAGCGAAACAGGAGCTGCGGAATAAACGAATATTGGCTAAGGATGAGGTGACGATGTGCGTCGGGAATGGTTCCAAGGTTGATGTGATCGCCATCGGCACGCTACCTCTAAATCTACCTTCGGGATTATTTTTAGACCTCAATAATTTTTATTTGGTGCCAGTGTTGAGCATGAACATTATATCTGGATCTCGTTTATTGCGAGACGGTAATTCATTTAAATCGGAGAATAATGGTTGTTCTATTTATATGAGTATTATCTTTTATGGTCATGCACCCTTGATGAATGGTCTATTCTTGTTGAATCTCGATCGTAGTTACACATATTTATAATATTGATGCCAAAAGATGCAAAGTTGATAATTATAGTGCACCATATTTGTGGCACTGTCGTTTAGGTCATATTGGTGAAAAGCGCATGAAGAAACTCCATGCGGATGGACTTTTGGAATCACTTGATTATGAATCATTTGATACTTGCGAACCATGCCTCATCGGCAAGATGACTAAAACTCCGTTCTCCGGAACAATGGAGCGAGCTAATGACTTATTGGAAATAATACATACCGATGTACGTGGTCCGATGAGTGTTGAAGCACGCGGCGGGTATCATTATTTTCTGACCTTCACAGATGATTTGAGTAGGTATGGGTATATCTACTTGATGAAACACAAGTTTGAAACATTTGAAAAGTTCAAAGAATTTCAAAGTGAAGTGGAGAATCATCGTAACAAGAAAATAAAGTTTCTACGATCTGATCGCGAAGGCGAATATTTGAGTTACGAGTTTGGCCTTCATTGAAAACAATGTGGAATTGTTTCACAACTCACGCCACCTGGAACACCACAGCATAATGGTGTCTTTGAACATTGTAACCGTACTTTATTGGTGCGTTCTATGATGCCTCTTACCGATTTACCACTATCATTTTAGGGTTATGCATTAGAGACAACCGCATTCACGTTAAATAGGGCACCGTCTAAATCCGTTGAGACGATACCATATGAACTGTGGTTTGGCAAGAAACCTAAGATGTCGTCTCTTAAAGTTTGGGGTTGCGACACTTATCTCAAAAGCTTCAGCCTGATAAGCTCGAACCCAAATCGGAGAAGTGCGTCTTCATAGGATACCCTAAGGAAACAATTGGGTACACCATCTACCACAGATCTGAAGGTAAGATCTTTGTTGACAAGAATGGGTCCTTTCTAGAGAAGGAGTTTCTCTTGAAAGAAGTGAGTGGGAGGAAAGTGGAACTTGATGAGGTAATTGTACCTTCTCTCAAATTGGAAAGTAGCACATCAGAGAAATCCGTTCCCGTGATGCCTACACCAACTAGAGAGGAAGCTAATGTTGATGATCATGAAACTTCGGATCAAGTTACTACTGGACCTCGTAGGTCGAACAAAGCACGTTCCATGATGACCCACAAGTATATGGGATCAATTGTAGCTCTTTTCGATAAGTAAGAGTGTCGAACCCAACGAGGAGCAGAAGGAAATGACAAGTGGTTTTCAGAAAGGTAATGTTTGCAAGTGCTGAAATTGTAAGTAACAAAGTAGTTTGATAGCAAGATAATTTATAACGAACAAGTAACGATAGTAGTAACAAAAGTGCAGCAAGGTAGCCCAATCCTTTTGAGGCAAAGGACAGGCCAAAACGGTCTCTTATGATAAGCAAAGCATTCTTGAGGGCACACGGGATTTTCATCTAGTCACTTTCACCATGTTGGTTTGATTTGTGTTCAGTACTTTGATAATTTGATATGTGGGTGGACCGGTGCTTAGGTGCTATTCTTACTTGAACAAACCTCCTACTTATGATTAACCCTCCCGCAAGCATCCACAACTACGAGAAAAGTATTAAGAGTAAATTCTAACCATAGCATTAAACTTTTGGATCCAATCGGTCCCTTACGGAATAGCGCATAAACTGGGGTTTAAGCTTCTGTCACTCTCGCAACCCATCATCTAATTACTACTCCACAATGCATTCCCTTAGGCCCAAATATGGTGAAGTATCATGTAGTCGATGTTCACATGACACCACTAAGGGGATCACAACATACATACTATCAAAATATCGAAACACATATCAAATTCACATGATGACTTGCAACATGATTTCTCCCGTGACCTCAAGAACAAAAGTAACTACTCACAAATGATAATCATGCTCAAGATCAGAGGGGTATTAAATAGCATATTGGATCTGAACATATAATCTTCCACCAAATAAACCATATAGTAATCAACTACAAGATGTAATCAACACTACTAGTCACCCACAAGCACCAATCTATAGTTCCGGTAACAAGATTGAACACAAGGGATGAACTAGGGTTTGAGATGAGATGGTTTTGTTGAAGATGTTGATGTAGATTGCCCTCCCCAAGATGGGAGAGTTGTTTGTGATGATGAGGACGATGATTCCCCCTCCGGGAGGGAAGTTCCCCCGGCGGAATCGCTCCGCCAGAGGGCAAAAGTGCTCCTGCCCAAGTTCCGCCTCGAGACGGCGGCGCTCCGTCCCGAAAGTCCTCTTATTTTTTTTCTTGGTCAAAATGACTTATATACCAGAAGATGGGCACCGGAGGTGGGCCTGGGTGAGCACAACCCACCAGGGCACGCCTGGGCTCCCTGGCGCGCCCAGGTGGGTTGTGCCCACCTGGTGGGCCCGCTCTGGTACTTATTTGCTCCAATATTCTTCATATATTTCATAAAAAATATCCGTGAAGTTTCAGCTTGTTTGGAGTTGTGCAGAATAAGTAGCCTGACGTAGCTTTTCCAGGTCCAGATTTCCAGCTGCCGAAATTCTCCCTCTTTGTGTATACCTTGCATATTATGAGAGAAAAGGCATTAGAATTACTCCAAAAAGCATTATTATGGATAAAAACATCATAAATAACAGTAGGAAAACATGATGCAAAATGGATGTATCAACTCCCCCAAGCTTAGACCTCGCTTGTCCTCAAGAGAAAACCGAAATCGAAAAACATGTCCACATGCTTAGAGAGAGAGGTGTCGATAAAAACAAAATACAGACATAGAAGCATCATGTTGATTATTATAATAGCAACAAACTTAAACATAAGACTCTTATCATAGAACTTTTATCATAGACTTCTCATGAACAAGTGACAATTCATCACACTATTGAAGTATAAAGTAAAAACTCTATTAGAAACTAACAAACTATGTTCACAGTCAACTTTGCAACTACAATTCATCATCTTTTTAGGAAGGGTCACGTATCGGAGCCTTTAGGCAAGTCCACATACTCAACCATCATAGAGTCTTCCATGATTGCTAACACTCACCGCGTACACATGGGCAAAACGTTTCAACCGGACACATAGAAATATAGGGGCTTATAGTTTCACCTCACAACGTATCCACCTCAAGGGTGATGTCAACAATAATAGCTCATGCTATCTATATTCAACTGGACATATGTGCCTAGATCTTTCCTCACCACATGATGCTTGCCAAAGGAGAAAATAAAAAGGAATAGAGAGAAAACTTTGACTCTTTGCATAAAAGTAAATACATAAAAGTAAAAGATAGGCCCTTCGCTGAGGGAAGCAGAGGTTGCCATGCGCTTATTTGTTTGTATGCTAAACCCCTTAGTGCAAAAGAACGCCACGTTACATTGCCCCTTGTGATAGCGACCTTTATTATGCAGTCTATCGCTTTTATTCTTCACCATCACAAGTTCATGCAACGCTCAATTTTCTCTTACACTAAATGATCTCACACATTTAGAAGCAATTTCTGTTGCCTTTTTGCACCGATGACAACTTAGTTGAGGGATCTTTCTCAATCCCTAGGTAGGTATGGTGGACTCTTGAAAATAAGATTCGGGTTTAAGGGTTTTTGGATGCACAAGTAGTATCTCTACTTAGTGCAAAAATTTTGGCTAGCAAAGATAGGGGGCAAGCACCACATGTTAAAGGATCCATGATAATATGACTTATGTGTGAATATATACAAACATAAATCATTAGGTTGTCTTCCTTGTCCAACGTCAACAATTTTGGCATATAATATTTTGATGAGGGCTCACAGTCACAAAAGATTTCTAGGATAGTATATTTATATGTGAATCTTCTTTTCCCTTATTAATTCTTTCATGAGTTGCATCATTGACTAATGCTATGTTTGTCAATCTCTAACAAAATTTCTACTTATACTTTTCCTTATGTGGTGTCATCACCTACCATAAGATTAGCATATGATCTTTTTCATTTATTTCCTTCCTTTTATTTACTTCCTTTCTTGTTATTTATTTTCTTTCTTTTTATTGCAACATGAAAGTAAAGAAAGCAAAAACTCAAACTAACTTTATTATATATCTCGCACATGATTAGAATGATAGATCACTAAGTAAACTCTCGAAAAGAAAGGATCGAACTAAACTTTTATTCATCTAAAGCAAAAGATTGAACTAAAATAAGTAAAAGCAAAAGATAGTGGGGATGATATGATACCGGGGCACCTCCCCCAAGCTTGGCGGAAGCCAAGGGGAGTGCCCATACCCGATACTTAATTCTCTTTTGGTGATGAAGAAGAAGGTGGTGGTGATATAGTGGTGTTCTCCAATATAACCATGAGTAGATCCTTCAAGCCTTGAATCTCCCAAAGGGCTTGATTAAGTAACTCACTGTTTTTCTTCACTCTAGCCATTATGTGCTTATTTTCCGGGCCCCAGGGGTTTGTTCCTGCACTGTTTTCTCTCGGGCGAGATATGTCCCAATTGGACGGTATGTGCCTACGAGGAGTATTCTCGAACCCATAGTTGTGAATCAAATTGCGGATTTTTTTACGATGTAACCTATGTAAAGGCGTTCTTGGTGGGGTTTCTTCTTGCACTTCGAGGCTCTCTTGATTATTTGACGGTATCATGGCTTGATGAGGATTCGGATGAGTGGAGATGCTAGCCAATGTCCCTCTCTCGGAAGCCGGAAAGTAAACCCCAAAAGGACTTTCCTCTTCTTCCTCCATAGCAACTTCTTCAGCTTCCTCTCTCCTTAGATCCTCCTGAAACACCCCTGCGTCTTCTTCCATTGTTAGAGGGTGAGGAAGACATGGTGCCTGGCTCAACAGATCTGACAAAAAACAGCAAGAAAAGAGAACAGAAGATTTCTCCGTGATACGGTGGTCAATAGGTTCGAGGGGTATATAAAGATTTTTTTTTATCTTGGGAAACAAGCAAACAAAGAAAAATGGAGTCCGGAAGAACCCACCTGGGCGCGCCTGGAAGTTTCTTATTTTCCTAATTTTCTAAATATTCCAAAACTGACAAAAAATATTTTGCGGATTTTTCGGAGTCCGTTTACTTACCGTATCACGTACCTCCTTTTTTTTCATGATTTTGGAGTGTTCCGAAAGGACTCTTTTATGTGTTCTTCCGGTGTCAAAGTTTGGATAATATTATTTTCAACATTAATTAATGGGCGTACCTGAGATATAATGTTTTATTCATTGCCCATTAACAACCTTAGGGTTAGTACCTTCGGCATTATTTATTTTGATGGCTCCAGACCGATAAACCTCCTCGATAACATAGGGCCCTTCCCATTTTGAACGAGTTTTCCTGCAAAGAATCTGAAACAAGAGTTGTACAAAACAACATATTCTCCTACTTTAAACTCATGCTTTTGGATTCTTTTATCATGCCATCTTTTAACTTTTTATTTAAACAACTTAGCATTTTCATAAGCTTGGGTTCTCCATTCATCTAAAGAGCTAATATCAAATAACCTCTTTTCACCAGCAAGTTTGAAATCATAGTTGAGTTCTTTGATTGCCCAATATGCTTTATGTTCTAACTCAAGAGGCAAATGACAAGCTTTTCCATAAACCATTTTATAAGGAGGCATAGCCATAGGATTTTTGTATGTTGTTCTATAAGCCCAAAGTGCATCATCTAATTTCTTAGACCAATTCTTCCTGGACCTATTGACAATCTTTTGCAAAATTAATTTTATTTCTCTATTGCTAAGTTCAACTTGACCACTAGACTGAGGATGATAAGGTGATGCAATTCTATGGTTAACATCATACTTGGCAAGCATTTTACAGAAAGCATCATGAATAAAGTGTGAACCACCATCAGTCATTAAATATCTAGGGACTCCAAACCTTGGGAAAATAACTTCCTTAAGCATTTTAATAGAGGTGTTGTGATCAGCACTACTGGTTGGAATAGCTTCTACCCATTTAGTAACATAATCAACAACAACCAAAATATGTGTATACCCATTAGAGGAAGGAAAAGGTCCCATGTAATCAAATCCCCAAACATCAAATGGTTCACCAGCAAGTGAATAATTCATAGGCATTTCTTGACGCTTACCGATATTACCTATTCTTTGGCATTCATCACAAGATAAGACGAACTTACGAGAATCCTTGAAGAGAGTAGGCCAATAAAATCCAGATTGCAATACCTTATGAGCAGTTCTATCTCCAGCATGATGCCCTCCATAAGCTCCGGAGTGAAATTTCCGTAGGATTTGTCCCTGTTCATGCTCAGGTACACAAGGTCTAACAATACCATCTACTCCTTCTTTATAAAGATGTGGGCCATCCTAAAAGTAATGTCTTAAATCATAGAAGAATTTTTTCTTTTGTTGGTATGTAAAGCTAGGTGGTAAATATTTAGCAACAATGTAATTAGCATAGTCAGCATACCAAGGAGTGTTATGAGCAACATTTATTGCAGCTAACTGCTCATCAGGAAAACTATCATCAATAAGTAGTGGGTCATCAGGCACATTTTCAAGCCTAGACAAGTTATCAGGTATGGGGTTCTCAGCTCCTTTTCTATTAGTGATATGTAAATCAAATTCTTGTAGCAAGAGAACCCGTCGAATAAGTCTAGGTTTAGCATCTTTCTTTTCCATAAGATATTTAATAGCAGCATGATCGATTTGAACAATTACCTTTGAATCAACAATATAAGATCTAAATTTATCACAAGCAAACACCACTGCTAAGAATTCTTTTTCAGTAGTAGCATAATTTCATTGATCACTGTCTAGAGTTTTACTAGCATAATGAATAACATTCAGTTTCTTATCAACTCTTTGTCCTAGAATAGCACCAACATCATAATCACTAGCATCACACATAATTTCAAAAGGCAAGTTCCAATTAGGTGGTTGAACAATAGGTGCAGAAATTAAGGCTTTCTTGAGTGTTTCAAAGGCTTCTAAACAATCATCATCAAAAACAAAAGGAATATCCTTTTGCAAAAGATTCGTAAGTGGCCTAGAGATTTTAGAAAAGTCTTTGATAAATCTCCTATAGAAACCAGCATGACCTAGGAAACTACGAATACCTTTGATATCTTTAGGACATAGCATTTTCTCAATTGCATCAACCTTAGCTTTATCCACTTCAATACCTCTTTCAGAAATTTTATGACCCAAGACAATGCCTTCATTAACCATAAAGTGGCACTTTTCCCAATTCAAGACAAGATTTGTTTCCTCGCATCTCTGCAAAACCCGGTCAAGATTGCTTAAACAATCATCAAAAGACTTCCCATAAATAGAGAAATCATCCATGAAAACCTCAACAATCTTTTCACAACAGTCAGAGAATATAACAGTCATACATCTTTGAAAGGTAGCAGGTGCATTGCATAAACCGAAAGGCATACGTCTATAAGCATAAGTTCCGAAGGGACAAGTAAAAGTGGTCTTTTCTTGATCAGGTTGAGAAACAGGTATTTGTCAAAAACCAGAATATCCATCAAGGAAGCAAAAATGTGTGTGCTTAGATAATCTTTCTAGCAATTGATCAATAAAAGGCAGAGGGTAATGATCTTTTCTAGTTGCTTTGTTTAATTTTCTAAAATCAATTATCATTCTATAGCCTGTAACAATTCTTTGTGGAATAAGTTCATTGTTATCATTAGGAACAACAGTTATACCTCCTTTCTTAGGTACACAATGAACAGGACTTACTCGTCTACTATCAGCTATGGGATAGATTATACCTGCTTCCAGAAGTTTTAAGATTTCTGTTTTTACCACTTCCTTCATTTTTGGATTTTACCGACGTTGGTGATCAATAACGGGTTTAGCATCAGGTTCCATATTAATTTTGTGCTGACATAGAGTGGGACTAATGCCCTTTAAATCATCAAGAGTATATCCAATAGCAGCTCGGTGCTTCCTTAGAACTTTCAATAATCTTTCTTCTTCATGTTCTGAAAGGTTAGCACTAATAATAACAGGATATATCTTCTTTTCATCAAGATAATCATATTTCAAAGTGTCTGGCAATTGTTTTAATTCCAACACAGGATCACCTTTAGGTGGAGGATGACCTCCTATAATTTCAATAGGCAATTTGTGTTTAAGCAGAGGACATTGTTCAAATAAAATCTTATCTATTTCATTTCTTTCATGCATATGTAGATCATTTTCATGCTAAATTTTTGAAAAGAATCGATATCCATAAAAGATTTAACACAATCATATTGAAGTTTAATACTTGACTCTTTACCTTCATCAAGTTCCCAATCTTCAGAGTTGCATTTAATTCTTTCCAAAAGATCCCACTGGAATTCAATAGTCTTCTTCATAAAAGAACCAGTACAAGAAGTATCAAGCATGGATTGATCATCACGAGAAAGCCGAGCATAAAAATTCTGGATAATAATTTCTCTTGAGAGCTCATGATTGGGGCATGAATATAACATTGAATTAAGCCTTCCCCAAGCTATAGCAATACTTTCTCCTTCATGAGGCCAAAAATTATATATATAATTCCGATCACGATGAACTAGATGCATATGATATTTTTTTTGATGGAACTCCAATTTCAATCGATTCCAATTCCAGGACCCAATATCATCACATAGCCTATACCATGCCAATGCTTTTCCCTTCAAAGATAAAGGGAAAACCTTCTTCATAACTTCATCTCCAGGTAAACCTGCAAGATTGAACAATCCACAAATTTGTTCTACATATATCAAGTGCATATCAAGATGTTCGGTTCCGTCTCCAGCATAAGGACTAGCTAGCAGTTGTTCTATCGTACCCGAAGGAATGTCATATTCAATATTTTCAGTAGGTGTTGTAGGTTGAGGGGTAGCTAATTGTGGTTCCGGTCGAGGTGAAGATACCCCAAACAAACCCCTCAAAGGATTGTTTTCCATAGTAATAAGTGACAGTAAATTTCAGCACACTATATAAATGTTTCCTTACCAAATTCCTCTTACCAAAGGCGCTTCACTCCCCGGCAACGGCGCCAGAAAATAGCCTTGATGACCCAAAAGTATATGGGGATCAATTGTAGCTCTTTTAGATAAGTAAGAGTGTCGAACCCAATGAGGAGCAGAAAGAAATGACAAGTGGTTTTCAGCTAGGAAATATCTGCAAGTGCTGAAATTGTAAGTAACAGAGTAGTTTGATAGAAGGATAATTTATAAAGAACAAGTAACGATAGTAGTAAAAAAAGTGCAGCAAGGTAGCCCAATCCTTTCGAGGCAAAGGACAGGCCAAAAAGGTCTCTTATGGTAAGCAAAGCATTCTTGAGGGTACACGGGATTTTCATCTAGTCACTTTCACCATGTTGGTTTGATTTGTGTTCGGTACTTTGATAATTTGATATGTGGGTGGACCGGTGCTTAGGTGTTGTTCTTACTTGAAAAAACCTCCTAATTATGATTAACCTCCCGCAAGCATCCGCAACTACGAGAAAAGTATTAAGAGTAAATTCTAACCATAGCATTAAACTTTTGGATCCAATCGGTCCCTTACGGAATAGCGCATAAACTGGAGTTTAAGCTTCTGTCACTCTCGCAACCCATCATCTAATTACTACTCCATAATGCATTCCCTTAGGCCCAAATATGGTGAAGTGTCATGTAGTCGACGTTCACATGGCACCACTAAGGGAATCACAACATACATCCTATCAAAAATATTGAACACATATCAAATTCACATGATTACTTGCAACATGATTTCTCACGTGACCTCAAGAACAAAAGTAACTACTCACAAATTATAATAATGCTCAAGATCAGAGGGGTATTAAATAGCATATTGGATCTGAACATATAATCTTCCACCAAATAAACCATATAGTAATCAACTACAAGATGTAATCAACACTACTAGTCACCCACAAGCACCAATCTATAGTTCCGGTAACAAGATTGAACACAAGAGATGAACTAGGGTTTGAGATGAGATGGTGTTGTTGAAGATGTTGATGGAGATTGCCCTCCCCAAGATGGGAGAGTTGTTGGTGATGATGAGGACGATGATTTCCCCCTCCGGGAGGGAAGCTCCCCCGGCGGAATCGCTCCGCCGGAGGGCAAAAGTGCTCCTGCCCAAGTTCCACCTCGAGACGGCGGCGCTCCATCCCGAAAGTCCTTTTAATTTTTTTTCTAGGTCAAAATGACTTATATACCAGAAGATGGGCACCGGAGGTGGGCCTGGGTGAGCATAATCCACCAGGGTGCGCCTGGGCTCCCTAGCGCGGCCAGGTGGGTTGTGCTCACCTGGTGGGCCCCCTCTAGTACTTATTTGCTCTAATATTCTTCATATATTCCATAAAAATTCTCTATGAAGTTTCAGCTTGTTTGGAGTTGTGCAGAATAGGTAGCCTGACGTAGCTTTTCCAGGTCCAGATTTCCACCTGCCGGAATTCTCCCTCTTTGTGTATACCTTGCATACTATGAGAGAAAAGACATTAGAATTACTTCAAAAAGCATTATTATGGATAAAAACATCATAAATAACAGTAGGAAAACATGATGCAAAATGGACGTAGCGATGCTTAAGTCTGTCAGAATCATGTTAGCAATTGCCGCATTTTATAATTATGAAATCGGGCAAATGGACGTCAAAACTGCATTCCTTAATGGATTTATTAAAGAAGAGTTGTATATGATGCAACCAGAAGGTTTTGTCAATCCTAAAGGTGCTAACAAATTGTGCAAGCTCCAACGATCGATCTATGGACTGGTGCAAGCATCTCGGAGTTGGAATATACGCTTTGATGAGGTGATCAAAGCATGTGGTTTTGTACAGGCTTACGGTGAAGCCTGTATTAACAAGAAAGTGAGTGGGAGCTCTGTAGCATTTCTGATATTATATGTAGATGACATATTGTTGATTGGAAATGATATATAATTTCTGGATAGCATAAAAGGATACTTGAATACAAATTTTTCAATGAAAGACCTCGGTGAAGCTGCTTATATATTGGGCATCAAGATCTATAGGGATAGATCGAGATGCTTAATAGGACTATCACGAAGCACATACCTTGATAAAGTTTTGTATATTGGGCATCAAGATCTATAGGGATAGATCGAGATGCTTAATAGGACTATCACGAAGCACATACCTTGATAAAGTTTTGAAGAAGTTCAAAATGGATCAGTCAAAGAAAGGGTTCTTGCCTGTGTTACAAGGTGTGAAATTGAGACAAACTCAAAGCCCGACCACTGCATAAGATAGAGAGAAAATGAAAGTCACTCCCTATGCCTCAGCCATAGGTTCTATCATGTATGCTATGCTGTGTACCAGACTTGATGTGTTCCTTGCCATAAGTTTGGCAGGGAGGTACCAAAGTAATCCAGGAGTGGATCACTGGACAGCGGTCAAGAACATCCCGAAGTAACTGAAAAGGACCAAGGATATTTTTCTCGTTTATGGAGGTGTGATAACCCACAAGTATAGGGGATCACAACAGTTTTTGATGGTAGAGTATTCAGCCCAAATTTATTGATTCGACAAAAGGGGAGCCAAAGAATATTTGCAAGTATTAGCAGCTGAGTTGTCAATTCACACCTGGAGATTAATTATCTGCAGCAAAGTAATCAGTAGCAAAGTAGTATGATAGTTTTGATAGTAGTAGCAACAGCAATGGTAACGTAACAATGATAGCAGTGATTTTGTAGCAAGTGTAATAGTAACAGCAGCAGTAGTAGCTTAGCAGGAACAATATAAGAGAAATTCGTAGGCATTGGATCGGTGAATTCGTTGGATGATATTCATCATATAACAGTCATAACCTAGGGCGATACGGCACTAGCTCCAGTTCATAAATATAATCTAGGCATGTATTCTGTAAATAGTCATACATGCTTATGGAAAGAACTTGCATGGCATCTTTTGTCCTACCCTCCCGTGGCAGCAGGGTCCTATTGGAAACTAAGGGATATTAAGGCCTCCTTTTAATAGAGAACCGGAACAAAGTATTAACACATAGTGAATACATGAACTCCTCAAACTACGGTCATCACCGGGAAGTGTCCCGACTGTTGTCACTCCGGGTTGCCGGATCATAACACGTAGTAGGTGACTATAACTTGCAAGATCGGATCTAGAACATAGATATAATGGTGATAACATAAACGGTTCAGATCTGAAATCATGGCACCCGGGCCCAAAGTGACAAGCATTAAGCATGGCAAAGTCATAGCAGCATAAATCTGAGAACATAATGGATACTAGGGATCAAGCCCTAACAAAACTAACTCGATTACATGATGAATCTTATCCAACTCCTCAGCGACCAGCAAGCCTACGAAGGAATTACTCAATCCAGGTGGGAGCATCATGGAATTGGCGATGGAGAAGGGTTAGTGATGACGAAGATCGAAGATCCCCCTCTCCGGAGCCCCAAACAGACTCCAGATCTGGCCTCCCGATGAAGAACACGAGGTGGCGGCGGCTCTGTCTCGTGAAATGTGATTATTCTTTCTCCTTGATTTTTTCTAAAAATATGATTTTATAGCGTCGGTTTCAGGGTCTGCCGGGCCACCAGGTGGGGACAACCCACCTGGGTGCGTCTGGAGGGGGGGCGCCCTGGTGGGTTGTGCCCACCCAAGTGCCCCCTCTGGTGGTTCTTGGCTCCAGAAATTCTCTTTTATTGAATAAAAATACTTGCAAAGTTTCGTTCCAATCCGAGAACTTTTATTTCTGCACAAAAACAACACCATGGTAGTTCTGCTGAAAAGAGCGTCAGTCCGGGTTAGTTTCATTCAAATCGTGCAAATTAGAGTCCAAAACAACATGAAAAGCGTTAGGAAAAGTAGATATGACGGAGACGTATCAGCTCCCCCAAGCTTAAACATTTTCTTGTCCTAAAGCAATTCAGTTGATAAACTGAAAGTGAAAAAAAAAACTTTTACAAACTCTTTTGCTCTTGTTTACATAAATAAGCTTAAGTAGCACCCAGGTTTTCAGCCAAGATTATAACTAACCATGTCGACAATAACTCTTAAAAATTATGTTAACTCATTGATACGTCCATTTTGCATCATGCTTTTTTATCGATATTTATTGCATTATGGGCTATTATTACACGTTATGTCACAATACTTATGCCTATTCTCTCTTATTTTACAAGGTTTACATGAAGAGGGAGAATGGCGGCAGCTGGAATTCTGGGCTGGAAAAGGAGCAAATATTAGAGACCTATTCAGCACAGCTCCAGAAGTCCTGAAACTTCACCGAAGTCATTTTTGGAATCAATAAAAAATAATGGCAAAAGAAAGTACCAGAGGGAGCCCACACCCTCGCCACGAGGGTGGGGGGCGCGCCCCCCTTCCTCGTGGGCCCCCTGGCAGGCCTCCGGTGCCCATCTTCTGCTATATGAAGTCATTTACCCTGAAAAAAATCATAAGCAAGCTTTCGGGAAGAAACTCCGCCGCCACGAGGCGGAACCTTGGCGGAACCAATCTAGGGCTCCGGCAGAGCTGTTCTGCCGGGGAAACTTCCCTCCGGGAGGGGGAAATCATCGCCATCGTCATCACCAACGATCCTCTCATCGAGAGGGGGTCAATCTACATCAACATCTTCACCAGCACCATCTCATCTCAAACTCTAGTTTATCTCTTGTATCCAATCTTTGTTCGAAAGCCTCAGATTGGTACCTGTGGGTTGCTAGTAGTGTTGATTACTCCTTGTAGTTGATGCTAGTTGGTTTATTTGGTGGAAGATCATATGTTCAGATCTATTATGCATATTAATATCCCTCTGATTATGAACATGAATATGCTTTGTGAGTAGTTACGTTTGTTCCTGAGGACATGGGAGAAGTCTTGCTATTAGTAGTCATGTGAATTTGGTATTCGTTCGATATTTTGATGAGATGTATGTTGTCTTTCCTCTAGTGGTGTTATGTGAACGTCGACTACATGACACTTCACCATTGTTTGGGCCTAGAGGAAGGCATTGGGAAGTAATAAGTAGATGATGGGTTGCTAGAGTGACAGAAGCTTAAACCCTAGTTTATGAGTTGCTTCGTAAGGGGCTGATTTGGATCCATATGTTTCATGCTATGGTTAGGTTTACCTTAATACTTCTTTTGTAGTTGCGGATGCTTGCAATAGGGGTTAATCATAAGTGGTATGCTTGTCCAAGAAAGGACAGCACCCAAGCACCGGTCCACCCACATACCAAATTATCAAAGTAACGAACGCGAATCATATGAGCGTGATGAAAACTAGCTTGACGACAATTCCCATGTGTCCTCGGGAGCGCTTTTCTCTATATAAGAGTTTGTCAGGCTAGTCCTTTGCTACAAAAAGGATTGGGCCATCTTGCTGCACTTTATTTACACTTGTTACTTGTTACCCATTACAAATTACCTTATCACAAAACTATCTGTTACCGATAATTTCAGTGCTTGAAGAGAATACCTTGTTGAAAACCGCTTATCATTTCCTTCTGCTCCTCGTTGGGTTCGACACTATTACTTATCAAAAGGACTACGATAGACCCCCTACACTTGTGGGTCATCAAGACTCTTTTCTGGCACCGTTGCCGGGGAGTGAAGCGCCTTTGGTAGGTGGAATTTGGTAAGGAAAAATTATATAGTGTGCTGAAATTTACTGTCACTTGTTACTATGGAAAACAATCCTTTGAGGGGCTTGTTCGGGGTATCTTCACCTCGTCCGGAACCACAATTAGCTACCCCTCAACCTACTGAACCTACTGAAAATGTTTACTTTGAAATTCCTTCGGGTATGATAGAGAAACTGCTAGCTAATCCTTCTGCAGGAGATGGAACATTGCATCCCGATTTACACCTAATCTATGTGGATGAAGTTTTTGGATTATTTAAGCTTGCAGGTATGCCCGATGATGTTATCAAGAAGAAGGTCTTCCCTTTATCTTTGAAGGGAGAGGCATTGACATGGTATAGGCTATGTGATGATATGGGATCATGGGACTACAAATGATTGAAATTGGAATTTCATCAGAAGTTTTATCCTATGCATCTTGTTCATCGTGATCGTAATTATATATATAATTTTTGGCCTCGCGAAGGAGAAAGCATCGCTCAAGCATGGGGAGGCTTAAGTCAATGTTATATTCATGCCCCAATCATGAGCTCTCAAGAGAAATGATTATTCAAAACTCTCTCTCAATAATCGCTCCATGCTCGATACTTCTTGTACTAGCTCTTTTATGATGAAGACTATTGAATTCAAATGGGATTTATTGGAAAGAATTAAACGCAACTCTGAAGATTGGGATCTCAATGAAGGTAAGGAGTCAGGTATAACACCCAAGTTTGATTGTGTTAAATCTTTTATGGATACCGATGTTTTCCGTGAATTTAGCACTAAATATGGACTTGACTCTAAGATAGTAGCTTCTTTCTTTGAATCATTTGCTACTCATGTTGATCTCCCTAAGGAGAAGTGGTTTAAATATAATCCTCCCATTGAAGTAAAAGTAGTTGCACCTATTAAAGTTGAAGAAAAGACTATCACTTATAATGATCCTATTGTTCCTACTGCTTATGTTGAGAAACCACCTTTCCCTGTTAGAATAAAGGATCATGCTAAAGCTTCAACTGTAGTCAACAAAAGTAATATCAGGACACACAAACCTCCTGAGCAAGTTAAAGTTGAACCTAATATTGCTATGGTTAAATATCTCTTGGCTGATAATATCGACGGGCATGTTATTTACTTCTGTGATGAAACTGCTAGAATTGCTAAACCTGGTACTAAAGATAAACATAGACTTGTGGTAGGCATGCCTATTATTTCGGTTAAAATAGGAGATCATTGTTATCTTGGCTTATGTGATATGGGCTAGTGCTAGTGCAATACCTCATTCTTTATACAAAGAAATTATGCATGATATTGCACGTGCTAAGATAGAAGAAATTGATGTTACAATTAAGCTTGCCAATAGAGATACTATTTCACCGATTGGGATTGTTAGAGATGTTGAAGTCTTGTGTGGGAAGGTTAAATATCCCGCTGATTTTCTTGTTCTTGATTCCCCACAAGATAGCTTTTGTCCCATTATATTTGGTAGACCCTTCTTGAACAACGTTAATGCTAGGATAGACTGCGAAAAGGACACTGTTACTATTGGTTTGGGTGATATGTCTCATGAGTTTAATTTTGCTAAATTTCGTAGACAACCCCGTAATGAGGAATTGCCTAGTAAAGATGAAATTATTGGTCTTGCTTCTATTGTCGTGCCTCCTAGTGATCCTTTAGAACAATATTTTCTTGACCATGAAAATGATATGTTCATGAATGAAAGAATGAAAATAGATGAAGTATTCTTTAAACAGGGACCTATTCTGAAACACAACTTGCCTGTTGAAATCCTAGGGGATCCTCCTCCACCCAAGGGTGATCCCGTGTTTGAGCTTAAACCATTACCTGATACTCTTAAATATGCTTATCTTGATGAAAAGAAGATATATCCTGTTATTATTAGTGCTAACCTTTCAGAGCATGAAGAAGAGAAATTATTGAAAACTCTGAAGAAGCACCGTGCTGCTATTGGATATACTCTTGATGATCTTAAGGGCATTAGTCCCACTCTATGTCAACACAAAATAAATTTGGAGAAAGACGCCAAACCAGTTATTGATCACCAAGGACGGCTAAATCCTAAGATGAAAGAAGTGGTAAGAAAGGAAATATTAAAGCTCCTTGAGGCAGGTATAATTTATCCCGTTGCTGATAGTTAGTGGGTAAGTCCTGTCCATTGTGTCCCTAAGAAGGGAGGTATCACTGTCGTTCCTAATGATAAAGATGAATTGATTCCGCAAAGAATTATTACAGGTTATAGGATGGTAATTGATTTTTGCAAATTAAATAAAGCTACTAAAAAAGATCATTACCCTTTGCCTTTTATTGATCAAATGATAGAAAGATTATCCAGACATACACATTTTTGCTTTCTAGACGGTTATTCTGGTTTCTCTCAAATACCTATGTCAGCTGATGATCAAGAAAAGACCACTTTTACTTGCCCTTTCGGTACTTTTGCTTATAGACGTATGCCTTTCGGTTTATGTAATGCACCTGCTACCTTTCAAAGATGCATGATGGCTATATTCTCTGACTTTTGTGAAAAGATTTGTGTGTTTTTCATGGATGATTTCTCTGTTTATGGATCCTCTTTTGATGATTGCTTGAGCAACCTTGATCGAGTTTTGTAGAGATGTGAAGAAACTAACCTTGTCTTGAATTGGGAGAAATGCCACTTTATGGTTAATGAAGGTATTGTCTTGGGGCATAAAATTTCTGAAAGAGGTATTGAAGTTGACAATGCTAAAGTTGATGCTATTGAAAAGATGTCGTGTCCCAAGGACATTAAAGGTATAAGAAGTTTTCTGGGTCATGCCGATTTTTATAGGAGGTTCATTAAGGACTTCTCAAAAATTTCTCGGCCTCTGACTAATCTATTACAAAAATATATTCCTTTTGTCTTTGATGATGATTGTGTAGAGGCATTTGAAATACTTAAGAGAGCTTTGATTTCTACACCTATTGTTCAGCCACCTGATTGGAATTTACCTTTTGAAATTATGTGTAATGCTAGTGATTATGCTGTAGGTGCTGTTCTAGGGCAAAGAGTTGATAAGAAATTAAATGTTATTCAATATGCTAGTAAAACTCTAGACAATGCCCAGAGAAATTATGCTACTACTGAAAAAGAATTTTTAGCAGTTGTTTTTGCCTGTGATAAGTTCAGACCTTATATTGTTGATTCTAAAGTAACTATTCACACTGATCATGCTGCTATTAAATACCTTATGGAAAAGAAAGATGCTAAGCCTAGACTTATTAGATGGGTTCTGTTGCTACAAGAATTTGACTTGCATATTATTGATAGAAAGGGAGCTGAGAACCCCGTTGCAGACAAGTTGTCTAGATTAGAGAATGTTCTTGATGAGCCACTACCTATCGATGATAGCTTTCCTGATGAACAATTAGCCGTCATAAATGCTTCTCGCACTGCTCCATGGTATGCTGATTATGCTAATTACATTGTTACTAAATTTATACCACCTAGTTTCACATACCAGCAAAAGAAAAAAGTTTTTCTATGATTTAAGACATTACTTCTGGGATGACCCACACCTTTATAAAGAAGGAGTAGATGGTGTTATTAGACGTTGTGTACCTGAGCATGAACAGGAACAGATCCTATGCAAGTGTCACTCTGAGGCTTATGGAGGACACCACGCTGGAGATAGAACTGCACATAAGGTATTGCAATCCGGTTTTTATTGGCCTACTCTCTTCAAGGATGCCCGTAAGTTTGTCTTATCTTGTGATGACTGTCAAAGAATAGGTAATATTAGTAGACGTCAAGAAATTCCTATGAATTATTCACTTGTTATTGAACCATTTGATGTTTGGGGCTTTGATTATATGGGACCGTTTCCTTCCTCTAATGGGTTTACACATATTTTAGTTGCTGTTGATTATGTTACTAAGTGCGTAGAAGCTATTCCAACTAGTAGTGCTGATCATAACACCTCTATTAAGATGCTTAAAGAAGTTATTTTTCCGAGGTTTGGAGTTCCTAGATATTTAATGACCGATGGTGGTTCACATTTTATTCATGGTGCCTTTCGTAAAATGCTTGCTAAGTATGATGTTAATTATAGAATTGCATCTCCATATCACCCCCAGTCTAGTGGTCAAGTAGAATTGAGTAATAGAGAGCTCTAATTAATTTTGCAAAGGACTGTTAATAGATCTAGAAAGAATTGGTCCAAGAAACTTGATGATGCATTATGGGCTTATAGAACTGCATATTAAAATCCTAAGGGTATGTCTCCGTATAAAATGGTTTATGGAAAAGCATGTCACTTACCTCTCGAACTAGAACATAAGGCAAATTGGGCCATTAAAGAGCTCAATTATGATTTCAAACTTGCCGGTGAGAAGAGGCTTTTTGACATTAGCTCACTTGATGAATGGAGAACCCAGGCCTATGAGAATGCCAAACTGTTTAAACAAAAAGTTAAAAGATGGCATGACAAAAGGATACAAAAGCGTGAGTTTAATGTAGGTGATTATGTATTGCTATACAACTCTCGTTTAAGATTTTTTGTAGGAAAACTTCTCTCTAAATGGGAAGGTCCTTACGTTATCGAGGAGGTCTATCGTTCCGGTGCCATAAAAATCAACAACTTCGAAGGCACAAATCTGAAGGTGGTGAACGGTCAAAGAATCAAACATTATATCTCAGGTAATCCTATAAATGTTGAAACTAATGTTATTGAAACCGTAACCCCGGAGGAATACATAAGGGACACTTTCCAGAACGTTTCAGACTCCAAAAAGGAATAGGTATGTGGTACGGTAAGTAAACCGACTCCAAAACAGTTCTAATGACAATTTGTCTCCGTTTTGGAATATTTAAGAAAATAGGAAAATAAGAAGTAGTCCGGGAATGACACGAGGCTTCCACGAGGGTGGGAGGCGCGCCCTACCCCCTGGGCGCGCCCCCTGCCTCGTGGGCACCTCATGTGCTCTCCGGACTCCGTTTTCTTGCACGGTACTTCTTTTGGTCGGTAAAAATTCATTATATAATCTCCCAAAGGTTTTGACCACTGTATCACGCAATTATCCTCTGTTCTTGTTTCGAGCTGTTTTTCTGACAGATCTAGATCACCATGACGTCTCCAAGTGCCCCCAAGGACAAGTCCTCCGAGAAGGTCATCAACCCCTACCTTGCGGAGGTGCTGCAACACCCTCAAACCATTGAGATGCATGAGGGGGTGCTGCACATCCGCGATGTTGAGGGACCAAGGAGGACCGGAAGCGTGGAGACAAGGCTCGAGGCAATGGAGCAACAAGTTTTCAAGTGTGAGGAGATGGTGGAGCGCGGACTTGACTCCAATCACATAATGATCACAGAGATCACCAACAACCACAAGCTGGACACCAAGGACATTGGGGAGGCCATCTTCAAACTTCACGAGAAAATCGAGCACCTCCAAGCCCAGATCTATGACCTGCAAAACCAAAACTGTGAGTATGAATATAGATTCAAGAGGATGAGTTTGGCTATAGATTTAAGGATCCCGGAGACTCGATCATCCTTCTATGATGGGGAGCCTATGCCTTGGAAGAGGGACGACGAGCCTACATCATCAACAACTCCTTCACCAGCAAAAGAGATATAATCACATGGGTGTGGGCACTCCCCTTGGCAACTGCCAAGCTTGGGGGAGGTGCCCCGGTGTCGTATCACCATCACACTCCTATCTTTACCGTTTTTCTTAGTTCGATCCTTTTGGTAATATCTTGATCTAGTAGAATAAAGTTTTAGTATGATTTAGTTTTGAGTTTTTCTTTATGATCCTTCTATCTAATCGAGTCTGTGAGCTATATATAATAAAGATTAGTGTTGAGTCAAGGGCTTGATTATTTTTCTATGATCTTGAGGGAATTAAAGAAAAGAGAAAGAATAAAAAGAAATAAAAGAGATCATATTGATCTTATGGAGAGTAATGACTTCACATATAAAGAGTATGATGAATAAAAGTTGTTGAGAGTTGACAAACCCAGTTTTTGTCATCGTTGCAATTAATAGGAAGTAATAAATAAAGAGAGGTTTTCACATATAAGTACACTATCTTGGACATCTTTTATGATTGTGAGCACTCATTAAAATATGATATGTTAAAGAGTTGATGTTGGACAAGGAAGACAACGTAATGGGTTATGTTTTCTTATATCCGAAAAAAAGTATATTGTCATGGATCATCCAACATGTTGAGCTTGCCTTTCTCCCTCATGCTAGCCAATTCTTTGCACTAAGTATAGATACTACTTGTGCTTCCAAATATCCTTAAAACAAGTTTTGCCATGAGTGTCCACTATATCTACCTATGGATTGAGTAAGATCCTTCAAGTAAGTTGTCATCGGTGCATGCAATAAAAATTGCTCTCTAAATATGTATGACTTATTAGTGTGGAGAAAACATGCTTTATACGAGCTTGTGATGTGGAAGAAATAAAAGCGACAGACTGCATAATAAAGGTCCACATCACAAGTGGCAATATAAAGTGACGTTCTTTTGCATTAAGATTTTGTGCATCCAACCCCAAGAGCACATGCCAACCTCTGCTTCCCTCTGCGAAGGGCCTATCTTTTACTTTAGTCTATTTCATTATGCAAGAGTCATGGTGATCTTCACCTTTCCTTTTTACATTTTATCCTTTGGCAAGCACATTGTGTTGGAAAGATCCTGATACATACATACATATATATATATATATATATATATATATATATATATATATATAGGGTCGCGCTATTCGTCACCCTGGGTGAGGAATAGTTATTCTTCACCCCCTCTCTATTTTGACATCAATGCACCGTATTTTTACGTTTTGTAAATTTTGTCTTATTTCATACATAAAAAAAGAACGTAAGAAATATGTACTCGCCGTAAAAAATATTTTATGTTACATAAAATTACAAATGTAAAAACATATTGTAAAACATACATAAAATGTGATTTTTCTGATCTTATAACTTTTTTTAGACCAAATTTTACATATTGAATTAATGTGCATGTAACTATTTATATTCTAAACGTAATTTATTTAGGAAGTGATCGTAAGATTACCTCGGGTGAAGAATAACTATATATATATATATAGTGATGCTATTGATCACCCAGGGTACAGAATAAGTTATTCTTCATCCGAGGTAATCTTACGATCACTTCATAATTAAATTACATTTTAAATTCAAATAGTTACATTCCTATTGATTCACTACGTAAAATTTGGTATAAGAAAATAAAAATATAGGTCATAAGACAGAGTTTATGTATATTTTATACTATGTTTTTACGTTTGTAATTTTACATAACATAAAATATTTTTTACGGTGATTATATTTTTTTTACGGTCTCTTTTTACGTCAGAAATACGATAAAACTTACAGAACGTAAAATTACAGTGCATTGGTGGTAAAATAGAGAGGGGGTGAAGAATAACTATTCCTCGTTAGTATGAGCTATTATTGTTGACATTACCCTTGAGGTATAAGGTTGGGAGGAGAAACTATAAGCCCCTATCTTTCTCTGTGTCCGATTAAAACTCCGTAACCACAAGTATTGCGTGAGTGTTAGCAATTGTGAAAGACTAAATGATAGTTGAGTATGTGGACTTGCTGAAAAGCTCTTATATTGACTCTTTCCGATGTTATGATAAATTGCAATTTCTTCAATGACCGAGATTATAGTTTGTTGGTTCCCAATGAAGTTTACGATTCATACTTGACATTGTGAATAGATTATTACTTGAACATAAGAAACCATATGACAATATCCATATATGTTGCTGTTATAAGTATGATCATGATGCCCTCATGTCCGTATTTTATTTTATCGACACCTCTACCTCTAAACATGTGGACATATTTAGCGTTATCGGCTTCCGCTTGAGGACAAGCGAGGTCTAAGCTTGGGGGAGTTGATACGTCCATTTTGCATCATGCTTTTATATCGATATTTATTGCATTATGGGCTGTTATTACACGTTATGTCACAATACTTATGCCTATTCTCTCTTATTTTACAAGGTTTACATGAAGAGGGAGAATGCCGACAACTGGAATTCTGGGCTGGAAAAGGAGCAAATATTAGAGACCTATTCTGCACAGCTCCAGAAGTCCCGAAACTTCACAGAAGTCATTTTCGGAATTAATAAAATATACTGGCGAAAGAAAGTACCAGAGGGGGCCCACACCCTCGCCACGAGGGTGGGGGGCGCGCCCCCTTCCTCATGGGCCCCCTGGCAGGCCTCCGGTGCCCATCTTCTGCTATATGAAGTCATTTACCCTGAAAAAAATCATAAGCAAGCTTTCGGGAAGAAACTCCGCCGCCACGAGGCGGAACCTTGGCGGAACCAATCTAGGGCTCCGGCAGAGCTGTTCTGCCGGGGAAACTTCCCTCCGGGAGGGGGAAATCATCGCCATCGTCATCACCAATGATCCTCTCATCGAGAGGGGGTCAATCTCCATCAACATCTTCACCAGCACCATCTCATCTCAAACTCTAGTTCATCTCTTGTATCCAATCTTTGTTCGAAAGCCTCAGATTGGTACCTGTGGGTTGCTAGTAGTGTTGATTACTCCTTGTAGTTGATGCTAGTTGGTTTATTTGGTGGAAGATCATATGTTCAGATCTATTATGCATATTAATATCCCTCTGATTATGAACATGAATATGCTTTGTGAGTAGTTACGTTTGTTCCTGAGGACATGGGAGAAGTCTTGCTATTAGTAGTCATGTGAATTTGGTATTCGTTCGATATTTTGATGAGATGTATGTTGTCTTTCCTCTAGTGGTGTTATGTGAACGTCGACTACATGACACTTCACCATTGTTTGGGCCTAGAGGAAGGCATTGGGAAGTAATAAGTAGATGATGGGTTGCTAGAGTGACAGAAGCTTAAACCCTAGTTTATGAGTTGCTTCGTAAGGGGCTGATTTGGATCCATGTGTTTCATGCTATGGTTAGGTTTACCTTAATACTTCTTTTGTAGTTGCGGATGCTTGCAATAGGGGTTAATCATAAGTGGGATGCTTGTCCAAGAAAGGACAGCACCCAAGCACCGGTCCACCCACATACCAAATTATCAAAGTAACGAACGCGAATCATATGAGCGTGATGAAAACTAGCTTGACGACAATTCCCATGTGTCCTCGGGAGCGCTTTTCTCTATATAAGAGTTTGTCCAGGCTTGTCCTTTGCTACAAAAAGGATTGGGCCATCTTGCTGCACTTTATTTACACTTGTTACTTGTTACCCGTTACAAATTACCTTATCACAAAACTATCTGTTACCGATAATTTCAGTGCTTGAAGAGAATACCTTGTTGAAAACCGCTTATCATTTCCTTCTGATCCTCGTTGGGTTCGACACTCTTACTTATCGAAAGGACTACGATAGATCCCCTATACTTGTGGGTCATCACCCATACCAATGACATAATCGGCTAGCGAGCAATAATAAGATATCTCAAACATCAACACTTTATAAAAAAATCATGATATAATATGACAATAGTGGTATCTCGCTAGCCCTTTCTGAGACCGCAAAACATAAATGCAGAGCACCTCCAAAGTTCAAGCAGCGACTAAATATTGTAATTCATGGTAGAAAAGATCTAGTCATGATGCACCGAACATTAGCTACACACAATAGATGAGGATGACAATAGTGCTCTCTGGTTCTGGCACTTATTTGAGAAGGTGATGACACAACATAAAAGTAAATAGATAGTCCCTTCGCAGAGGGAAGCAGTGATTTGCAGCGTGCCAGAGCTCAAGTTTTAAAAAGAGAGGTAAATGAAATTTTGAGAAATGCACCTTTCTTGTTTACTTCACTACCATTAGTTATCGGTATCTTCCATGCTAAACACATTAGTGGCGGTTCCCAAGCGATAAAAGTAAAGGTTTACTCCCCCTCCACCAACAATCACACTCTGATACGTCTCCAACGTATCTATAATTTCTGAAGTATTCATGCTGTTATATTATCATTCTTGGATGTTTTACAATCATTTTATAGCAACTTTATATCATTTTTTGGGACTAACCTATTGACCCAGTGTCCAGTGCCAGTTGCTGTTTTTTGCTTGTTTTTTACATCGCATGAAATCAATATCAAACGGAGTTCAAACACCGCGAAACTGTTTGTGGATTTTTTATGGACCGGAAGACATCCAGTGGGACAGAGAAGCACCTGGGGGGTGCCCCGAGGTGGGCACAACCCACTAGGGCGCACCCAGGTGGGTTGTGAGGGAGTCCTGGATTAAGGGGTCCTCGGGCGTCCAACCTATGTGACGTGGGCCGGATTGATGGGCCATGAAGATACACGATAGAAGACTTCCTCCCATGTCCGGATGGGACTCTCATTTGCGTGGATGGCAAGCTTGGCATTCGGATATGAAGGTTCCTTCCTCTGTAAACCGACTCTGTACAACCCTAGGCCCCTCTGGTGTTTATATAAACCGGAGGGTTTAGTCCGTAGAGGCAATCACAATCATACATGCTAGACTTCTAGGGTTTAGCCATTACGATCTCGTGGTAGATCAACTCTTGTAATCCTTGTATTCATCAAGATCAATCAAGCAGGAAGTAGGGTATTACCTCCATCGAGAGGGCCCGAACCTGGGTAAACATTGTGTCCCCCGTCTCCTGTTACCATCGACCTTAGACGCACAGTTCGGGACCCCCTACCCGAGATCCGCCGGTTTTGACACCGACATTGGTGCTTTCATTGAGAGTTCCGCTGTGACGTCGAAGACAGGATTGATTGCTTGCCTTGTTATCAAGGACAGTTGGCCTCAGGCCAAACCCCCCGGCTAAGCGGCTTTACCATGACCACCAATGATGACTTCTCAGGTCATCGAAAATCATCTCCATATTGACTCCGAGTACTCCAAGCAGATGGATCCGGTGGAGTTGTCGTATTTAAACGAACTCCTGGATCGCATCGCTGCCATGGGGGTCACTACAGACTATGATCAGATTGGGCTTAGACCCGATCAGAGAGAAATCAAATCTCCGCCGATCACCCATCAGATAGCGGTCGTGGAGGAGCAAAACAACAACTCCTCCCCTATGTTGAAGACGAGTTATGTTCGGATTTCCGAGCTCGAGGAGCCGGATACCTGTCTGCGGGACGACACTCCCGGCCCTCCGAACCTAGAATCGGGCGTCGAGCCTAGAAAATCACTTAACATCCCGGAGCCCGAACTAATAATATCGGAAGTTTTTCAAACTCCGGACCATAAATTGGGCTAGGGTACGGATTTAAAGCCACCCACCCACCACAAGCAATATTCGCCAAGCAATTCCGGTCATCCGGATATATGCGACCTCATGTACGCACGGCAGCAGTCCCAGGAAACAGTTCATCACTTTTGGGCCAGATTCCTCTTATCAAAGACAAGATTAAAGATTGTCGCAACGAGGACGCGATTTTAGTATTCTGCAATAATTGCACGGACGAAGGAATCCTCAACGCCATCAACCGCAATCGCGTATTACACTTCGCTGACTTGGCAACCATAGTACAGAAGTACTGCGCAATGGAAAGCGCCTGGAAAACTCAGACAGCTCGCTGGGAACCACCGGTCTCCACTCAACCCCTCTGGCGGGCAAAAAGGATGCACCCTCGCGGGGCACCCGACCCCATAGTGAAGAAAACCAAACCCATTACGGGACGCGGAACTGTTCTGGAGGGATGGCTCGATAGGCCATGTAAAATACACACAACACCGGATATCGTACCAACCCACAGTCTTAGAGCGTGTTGGATACTCCGCAGGTGGCCAAGAGCGGCGAGGATATCCTCACCAAAAACACCTCAGAGCAACGCCCCCCGGAGGACGAGGACCCCAGAGTATTGACGGTCTTCGAGACTTTTGCTTCAAACAATCAGCGCAAGAGGGCACTCTGCAACCTCGCCGAAGTCTGCCAAGTCGCAACAATAAACCCCTGGAACGACACGGCCATAACTTTCAATGCCAGTGACGAACCAAAATTCCGGTCAGTCCGGGCACCAGCCGCCTTGGTCCTCAATCCAATTGTGGATGGCTTTCGGCTCACCAAAGTGCTCATGGACGGCGGCAGCGGGCTAAACCTCATCTACGAGGACACACTCAATAAAATGGAAATAGACAGGAGCCGCATCGAGCAAAGTAATAACACCCTCCGAGGAATGATTCCCGGCCGGGAGGCGTGATGCGCGGGGAAAATTACATTCGACGTGGTATTCAGCACGCCGGAGAACTATCGATCCGAAGAGATAACCTTCCAGGTGGCCCCTTTCAACAGTGGATATCACGCCTTGTTGGGGCGAGACGCATTCATGCGTTTCCAAGCTATACCTCATTACGGGTACATGAAGCTCAAGATGCCCGGGCCCAACGGTATTATCACTCTCGTTAGTGATCCAGACATAGCCCTCCGCGCCGAAAACAAAACCACATCCCTGGCCCTAGAGGCACTATCCGAGGCCCTCGCGGCCGTACAGTTAACCGCATTACGCTCCACGGTGGATAGGGACGACGTAATCCTTGATAAGCGGCCCAAATCCACCTCCTTTAAACCAGCAGACGAAATAGTGAAATTTCAAGTCCACCCGACGGACCCCAAGAAGACAGCTTCCATCGGGGCACAGCTGGACCCAACGGTCGACGCCACACTACGAGCGTTCTTGCGCGAGAACTGGGACATATTCGCCTGGCACCTTTCTGATATGCCAGGGATCTCATGCAGGTTGGCCGAACACAGCCTCAACATATTGAAGGGATATAAGCCGGTCAAGCAAACACTGCGGCGCTTTTCCGAACCGAAACGACAAGCCATGGGGGAGGAGCTAGCCAAGTTAATCGAGGCCGGATTCATCAGAGAAATAAAACACCCGGACTGGCTAGCAAACCTGGTGATGGTGCCAAAGAAGGATAAATCCTGGCGCCTGTGCGTCGATTTCAAAGACCTCAACAAGGCCTGCCCCAACGATCCCTTCCCCCTCCCCCGCATCGATCAGATTATTGATGCTACTGCAGGACATGACTCACTATGTTTCCTCGACGCATACTCCGGATACCATCAAATCAAAATGAAGGAGTCCGATCAAGCCGCAATGGCATTCATTACCCCATATGGGCCTTTCTGCTTCAACACTATGCCCTTTGGGCTTAAGAACACCGGCGCCACCTACCAACACATGATTCAAACATGCCTGGAGAAACAAATCGGCAAGACAGTTGGAGCATATGTGGATGATGTCGTCATCAGGACTAGGCATGTCGAGTCATTAATAGACGACTTGCGTCTCACATTCGACAACCTCCGTACATATGACATCAAGCTCAATCCGGAAAAGTGTGTTTTTGGCGTTCCCGCTGGAAAACTGCTGGGCTTCATCGTTTCCAATAGAGGAATTGAGGCAAATCCAGCCAAAATCAGAGCTTTGTCACAATTGGCCACACCAACAGACCTTAAACAGGTCCAAAACTAGCCGGATGCGTGGCAGCTTTAAGCCGCTTTATCTCCAGACTAGGAGAAAAAGCATTGCCACTTTACCGCCTTCTCCGACGCACCGACCACTTCGAGTGGACGGATGCGGCAACGGCCGGACTGTCGGGACCCCGATTCCAAGTCACACCGATCTAGCCTGTAACACCTCATAACACTTTGCGGCCTCACGCACGGTACTCCCACGGGTGTCGCCTTACCATGGCCCGGGACCGTTTGCGCCTTTTGGCTCACGTATATGACAATGTCGCTAGCATCCATATGACAGAGAACCCGGGCCGACATGGCTAGTCGTGAACCCAAAGCGGCACTAACGTATGGGGACAGGCATACATGAATCAACATCGAACGTGTCGGTCAGCAGCGTGCGAATCCGGGCTGTAGCACTGGGCTAACAGGACTCCGGGGACCCGGGCTGTAGCAGGCTAGGCAGGACTCCGGATGTCACCGCGAGACATTTCCCCGAAGGGACAGACACAGGAACGATATGAAACACATGCCGGCCAGTCAAGTGTCCAGAGCAGTAGTGCTGGGCTAGCAGGACTCCGGTGAACCGGGCTGTAGCGGACTACTATGGCTCAAGGAGGCACTAGACTACATTTCCCCATAAGAGAAGCTGCTAAGGATAGACAACTAGATTGTCGGATCCCACACATACCAAGCATTTCAATCATACACACAATATGCTCGATATGTGCAGATACAACAAGGCATCACAACAAGACTCTACGACTCAGAGTATTTATTTATTAGGCTCCGAAGAGCCAGATATTACAAACATGGGTCTCATGACCCAACATTCAGAGCATACAAGTCAAAGCACATGCGGAAGCTTAACATGTCTGAGTACAGACATCTACAAAAGAAAAAGGCTGCGAAGCCTGACTATCTACCAGATCCTGCCGAGGGCACAAGATCGTAGCTGAGGTAACAAGCTAAACGTCGAAGTCCACACGGAACTACTAGCGAGACCGACGTCTCTCTGAAAAACATAAAATAGGCAAACGTGAGTACAAATGTACCCAGCAAGACTTACATCAGAACTATCTACATATGCATCGGTATCAACAAAGGGGGTGGTGGAGTTTGACTGCAGCAAGCCAGCTTTGACTCAGTGGCTAACCTGAACTACGACTGCAAGTAACTCTTTTGAGGTGGCGCACACGAGTCCACATATTCACCATATCAATACACCACTATGGATCCGCTCCCGTCTCCCTACGAGAACGCCATCCATAGCACTCACGCTTATCTTGCGCTTTTTAGAGTATCCACTTTCACTTGTCTATGAACTGTACAGGCGACCCAGAAGTCCTTTACCGCGGACACGGCTATTCGAATAGATCATATTAACCCTGCAGGGGTGTACTTCGTCACACACGCTCTCGCCACTTACCACCATGTACACGTCATGTACCTCGGCAACCTTCAAGCGGAAACCTGGCGAGGGAGTCGGCCACGACCTGACTAACCACACAAGTCTCTAGTCCAGGTTTATCGCCTATTCGGGTTCCATCCGCAAGGAGATCCGGCCGGGGTGTCGCTCACGGCCCCAAACGATGTGTGCAGGGTTCCCGAGCCCACCATCCGGGTGCCACTCGGTACACCGGGCCACGTGTGCCTAGTCTGTCCCAAGCCCACCTGTACCGGGTGCCACTTGGTAGACTACTAACACTACCTACAAACACCAGAGACTAGTTGCAACTCCTGGACAGAGATCGGGGCGGTTAATAAGCCGAGAGGGGTCGAGTTACCGGAACCCAATGTGTGGTAGTAACTGTTCATGGATCACAAACACAGAACTCAGTTCCTGAGGACGGCTTCAATGAGACAACCCACCATGTACTCCTACATGGCCTCTCACCGCTACCTTTACCAAATCGTGTTCACACACTTAGCTCTCACACAGTAGGACATGTTCACCACTTTCCAATTCATTCCCGATGAATCAGACCTGACACAACTCTAAGCAATAGCAGGCATGACAAACAAGCATGAATGAGTAGGCACATCAGGGCTCAAACAACTCCTACTCATGCTAGTGGGTTTCATCTATTTACTGTGGCAATGACAGGTCATGCAGAGGATAAAGGGGTTCAGCTACCGCAGCATGTAACAGTTGAAACGTTGTTGTCCTAATGCAGTAAAAGAGAGCAGGAGCGAGAGAGTGGGATTGTATCGGAATGAACAAGGGGGGTTTTGCTTGCCTGGCACTTCTGAAGATAGCATTGAGTCTTCAGTAGTGTCAACGATCACAACGCCGGAACATCGTCTACCGAGAGGGGACAAATACCGGCAAACAGAGAAGAACACGATCAATGCAATGCACAATATGATGCATGCTATGACATGGCAATATGCTGTGGTTTGGGCTAATGCAACTAGCAGCAAGTTAAATGGAGTTGGCTTGAATCAAAGATTCAAATTCAAACTCCATATGTGGAAATTCAAATGCCATTTACATGATTTGTCCTAAACAGTAGTCATAAGTTGTTCTAACATGCATGGAAATGGTACAGATGGATAGATTGGATTTTTCTGATCATTTTTCATATATAAATGTTTTCCATCTGAGTTATAGATTATTTTCTATGATTTTTAGAAGTTTATAGGATTTTCTGGAATTTCCTGAATTATTTTAAATCCAGAAAAGGATTAATTGCGTCAGCACTGCGTCATGCCTGTGTCAGCAGTCAACTGGGTTGACCCAGGTCAAACCTGACGTGTGGGGGCCACACGTCAGCGGCACAGGGCTAATCCCGGTCAAACCCAGCGCTGACTGAGGTTTGACCAGGCCTGGGGCCCACTGTCAGTGGTTGTGGGCGGTTTAAGCAGCGGGGTTAGCGCCTAATGACGGTGCCACGTCATCGGTCGCCGGAGCCTTGCCGGCGGCGACCAAAACGACGGCGGCTCGGCTCGGGTTAGAGCTACGGGGGGTGGTTTGGTGAGCTAAGGGCACCGGGGAGTAGCTCTTGCTCGTCCGCATCCAAAGGACCGGACGGGAGGCAGCGGGGTGGCCGGGAGCAGCGCCGGCGGCGAGCAAGGCGGCGGCCGGAGTTCGGACGGGGCTGGGTAAAGCGCTACGGTGCACGGGAGGAGGAGCTGGTGGTGTCTACGGGCCCCTGGTGCTGCGTTGAGCACAGTGGTGAGCTTGGCTTCGAGCCACTGTGGCTCTAGCCACGTCGGCGACGAGGCACGGCGGCGGTGAGGTTCGGCCGCGGTGGTTAGTGGGGCTAGAGGAAGGAATCGACGGCGGGGAGAGAGGGGTTGGGGTGAGAGGCTCACGGCGGTTGCAGCGGTGGCCTCTTCGAGCTCGGGGAAGGCCGGACGGCGACGAGTCGACGATGGGGATCCGCGGCGGCCGACGATGAAGAAGAGGTCGGGGACGGCGTTTTGAGGCGTCTGGCGTCGAGTGGGTCGACGGGGAGGATGAGGGCGTCGAGGCGGAGGTCGTGGACTCATCGGCAGGGCGAGGGGTGGCCGGTGGCCATGGCTACGGCGAGCGGCGGCTGCGGCTGCGCTCGGGTGAGTGCACGCGAGAGGGAGCAGAGGAGGGGAAGGGGGTCCAGGGAGAGAGCGAGGGGGTCGAGCGGGCGACGTGGGCGTCGTCCGGATCCTCCAGAGGCGCGGGCGGCAAGCAGGTGACGCCGTGGCGCGCGCGGCGGCGTCGCGGTGTCCCTCCTCTGCCTACTGGCAGAGGTAGGCGATGACTGGCACCAGGCCAGTGGGCTGGGCCGTGCTGGGCCAGGCCAGGTAAGCGCCAGGTAAGACTCCTTTCTCTCTCTTTTCTTTAATTGTCTCTGTTTTTCTATTTTGTTATTTTGTACTGGGCTTTATTAAAAATGCCAGGGCATTTCCAAAAATCATGAAACTAATCATGGCTACTGTTTAGAATACATCCAACAGTAACATTTTAGTTTATGATTATTTGAGCATTTAAAATATTTAATAGCATTTAAGTGCCCAAATGCAAATACTATATGATTTAATTCAGAGCCCAAATATGTCATGGAAAAATGTGCAGCACCTCTGGTTATTGTTTCCAACATTTTCCAGAAATGATGAACATTTTTAAAAGCCATTTGGAAACACTGAGAATATTTTAGTTGAACCTAGTGAATTCCTTTAATGCTAGGGTTTAGGCAATCCCCATTTCAAATTCATTGGAAACTTAAACATGAAGCACACATGACTAGCTAGCCTAGTGCATAGCAAGGCTAGGGATGTGACACGGACTAGAAGAAATAAAGGCTCTTTTAGCGAGCAACCCAATCCTGGCCGCGCCGAACATCGGCCAACCGATGTTATTATACATCTCTGCAACACACCAGGTGGTGATCGCGGTGCTCGTCGTTGAGCGAGAGGAGGACAGACACAAATTCCCGCTTCAGAAACCGGTGTACTACGTATCCACTGTCCTCACACCATGCAAATCCCGGTACCCTCATTACCAAAAAATAGCATATGCGGTCTTCATGGCATCCCGGAAGCTACGACACTACTTCCAAGAGTGCTTGATCACGGTGGCTTCCGAAGTACCACTCAATGACATAATAAACAACCGCGACGCTACAAGCCGAATTGCCAAGTGGGCCATTGAGCTCCTGCCATTCGACATAACATACAAACCACGCCGAGCCATTAAATCCCAAGTATTGGTCGACTTCATCGCCGAATGGATAGAGGCCGAACTCCCTAAAGAGTAAGGTACATATTCCAACTGGGTCATGCACTTCGATGGCTCTAAAATGCTGGCCGGCTTAGGAGTGGGTTTTGTCCTAACGTCCCCCACCGAAGACACAGTCCAGTACGTACTCCAAATATTATACACAGACTCCAACAATGCAGCCGAATACGAGGCCTTATTGCATGGTCTTCGGATGGCTCCCTCCATGGGCATACAACACCTGGAGGTGCGCGGGGATTCAAATCTCGCAATATCCCAAATAAACAGAGACTTCGACGCCAAATATCCGAAGATGGTGGCCTATCGTAATGCTATACTTAAAATATCAGCTCAGTTCATGGGACTCAAGGTTCATCACGTGGCTCGAGAAAGTAATCAAGCGGCGGATGTCCTTGCTCGCATTGGCGCCAAGCGTGACCCCGTCCCGCCTAACATCTTTCTGGAAAGGATCTTCAGGCCATCCGCGGTGTGGCAGGGTGAGAGCAGCAGCACCAGTCCGGATCCGATTATACCCCCAGATTCCGAACATAATACCGATATCATCAAAGGCTCAGCCACCGAAATAACACCATCCGCCCATCTGATAATGGCAGTAATTGCCCCATGGACCGAACCCTTCTTGGCCTACCTTAATAGGAGAGAGCTCCCTAAGGATCAGAATGAGGCTCGCTGCACTGTTCGGTGCTCGAAAGCCTACAAGGTCCATGACGGAGAGCTCTACAAGAAAAGCGTTACCGGAGTCCTTCAAAGATGCCTCTCCAAAGAAGAGGGACGGCAGCTTCTGGCCAAAATCCATGCTGGTCTCGGCGGTCACCATGCTGCGGCTCGGGCCCTTGTAAGTAAAGCCTTCCGTACAGGTTTCTTTTGGCCGACGGCCCGAGTAGATGCACATGACCTTGTCCAACGTTGTGCCGGATGCCAGCTTTTCGCCAACAAAAGCCATATGCCGCCTACCGCTCTACAAACAATCCCTATTACTTGGCCTTTCGCGGTCTGGGGCCTTGATATGGTCGGGCCCCTTAAAGGAGGAAGCCATAAGAAAAAATATCTGCTGGTCATGGTAGATAAATTCACCAAGTGGATAGAGGCCAAACCAGTTAAAACGGCCAAAGCCGGGCCAGTGATAAACTTTATATCCGGTGTCGTACACCGTTATGGTGTCCTACACAGCATCATCACCGATAACGGCTCTAATTTTACAGCCAATGAAGTGAAAACCTGGTGTGCTAATCTGGGCATTAAACTCGATTACGCCTCCGTCTATCACCCATAAACAAATGGTCAAGTCGAACGAGCTAATGGTCTTATCATGAGCGGCATTAATCCCAGACTAGTGCGGTCTTTGAAAGAATCAGACAAGCACTGGGTTGAGGAGCTTGACTCCATACTCTAGGGGCTGCAGACCACGCCCAATCGCACTACCGGATACACACCATTCTTCACGGTGTACGGCGCAGAGGCTGTTTTACCCTGCGACATTATTCATGACTCACCTCGAGTGCGCATGTACGAAGAGAGGGAGGCCGAGCTTGATCGGTAGGATAGTCTAGATGCCCTGGAGGAGGAGTGCGACGTTGCAAAAGCCCGTTCCGCATTCTATCAACAATAGGCTCGCAGATACCAAAGCAGAGAAGTGCGGGCCAAGACTTATAATATTGGTGAACTTGTTCTACGCTTGCCAGAAAAGAAAGAGGACAAACTCAAGCCCAAATGGGTGGGTCCCTTCATCATAGATGAAGTTCTCACTGGGGGAGCATACCGCTTGCGTGATGCATCGGACAATTGCTTAGAGTCGAACCCGTGGAACGCTGCCAGACTCCGAAGATTCTACGCCTAGAGATGTACTCTTTGTTCGTCTTCTTCTCCCTTTGTTTCCATTTTTTCTCTCTTTAATTTTTTCTCTAGCTCTATATCTCTTGTGCGGCCAAACCGCATGACGTACACATCCTTAAATGTATACGCTCATAATACCTGGGGGCTTCTTTTACAGAAGCTTATTATTATTTTCCAAGCATCAAGCTCACCACATATGTGTCCTTTCCTCATATGTACCTTTTCTTTGCCATTATATGCACCGTTATGACTTAAGTTTTGGCCAAGCTGGGTTGCCTGGCTCCTGTGCTTATGCCCTTCGTTCCCGTTTGTTCGGCTAGGGCATAAAGGGAGCACCTCTGCGATTGTTACAGCCGGGTCATCCGGACGTGTACCTCAGACTGGGTGAAGCCGAAAGCTAGCGTTCTTAAGGGAATATTCGGTCGGTGGACTAAAGACGTTATACCCTTATTACACTGTGAACCCCCAGATGTTACGTATACTGTGATTTTTCAATCACAGTTCGGGCATGCATACTAACGCATGTTCACCCAAGGAAAGGAACCCTTAACGGAACTATTCTCCCTGGAAGATGTTTCTTACAATTAACATGTAATATAACATAGCTAGCCGGATACAACTAGTCTGTTCAAGCAACTATGACCCCTACGCCTGGTTTCCACGCATACCCCGGTCTATATTGCCGATCCGGTATTCGGAAACACTCCGCACCTTCGGGTCCAGAGGTCGAAGCGTAAAGGTCTGCCATGACAATCGTTTTACAATCCGGCTAGGGACAAATTTGTCCGTTGAAGTACATAGTCACTTGGACTCAAAAACTTCTTCCTCTATACCATCTAACAGGCTGTCTAGCTTACAATCCTGTTAGGAAAACTTAGCGGCTATCTTTACTTGGTCATATACCAAGCTAACTAGAATTTCTTGTCAATCTGACCCCCAAGGTCTGACCCGGGCCATATGATCCGGATCAAGCTTGGTGTACCGTGTTTTCACCATGGCCCAGGCCTCTCGCACACCTTCTCGGCAGACCGATATTTTCCATAATCAAAAGCACCGCCGAGCTCCTTGGAATAGCTTCACAAGCTCCTCCATACTTCCTGGAGGGGAGGCGGATGGCCACAAAGCCTTGGCAATGCCCCGCATTGCTTGTCGAGCCCGCTCGTGCACCTGGGACAGCTCTTGCAGCAGACCGCCTTGAGATCCGGACACCTCCTCTTCGGGATGGCCAGTCAGCATACCTGCAGACATAAATCTGTCAGCTCATTTCTTTGTCGAATTACATAGAGGTAAGTTCAAAAGCATACTGAATATGCCGCCTCGTAGCCTCCTATTTTCCTTTACGACGTCCGCTAGCTGGGCTCGCACATCTTTCAGCTCTTCGCCTAGCAGGGTGTTGGAATCCTGCAGCTTGTTCTTATCATCTCTGACCCGTGTCAATACACGTTCGCCTGCGGCTAGTTGCCTTTCAGCCTGTTGTTTACCCGCCTGCGCGACCTTCAGTTCCTCTCTCAGTTGATCTACTGATCCTGTCATCAGAAACGTAACAGTATTAACATTACTGGTACATGATTATACTTTTTATGGATGGAGGGGAACATTACCAGCTGGTGCCTCCTTGGACTTCTCCAGTTCGGCGGTAGCAACAACTAGCTGAGTCCGGCACTTTTCCAGCTCATGAGACAGCATGTTGTTCTTCTCTGTGAGTACGTGATTATACAATGATCCTTAAATCAGTTGTTTCAACTGTTTCAAGTCTCGGGGGCTACTGGTACATGATTACTAGATCTGTACAATGCGTACTTACCCGCATATCTTTCAAATACTGGTCAGTGGCTCCGGTAAGCCCATCCCGAGCAGCTCGGATGTACACATCAGCCGAGCTGAAGGCGTCGAACGCCCCTTTAGTAAAGCCGGGGTCGCGAAGTGCGGCCCTCCTGCGCCGATGATGCATGGCATACTCTACTCCAGAGTTTGTGACGGACACATTATCTGAATCCTCTAAAGAAGGACAATCCGGCGTTACTCCCGTGTCTGCCCCCGCCCTAGAAGCAGGGTCTAGAACCTGATTGTTGGGGGCGCGACCGGCAGGTCCCTCGGACACGGTCCGGCGAACACTCTTCCTAACAATACAAAAAATACATTCCTGGTTGGTTTCAGGGTACATGGGTATATATAGGAGGAAGAAGTAGGTCGGTGGAGCCACGAGGGGCCCATGAGGGTGGGGGCGCGCCCAGGGGGGCAGGCGCGCCTCCCTACCTCGTGGCCTCCTCGGTGATTTCTTGACGTCCACGAGGGTGGGGGCATGCCCAGGGTGATCACGTTTGTTCCAAGAATCACGCTCCCGAAGGTTTCATTCCGTTTGGACTCCGTTTGATATTCCTTTTCTGCGAAACACTGAAATAGGCAAAAAAAACAACAATATGCACTGGGCCTTGGGTTAGTAGGTTAGTCCCAAAAATAATATAAAAGTGTATAGTAAAGCCCATTAAACATACAAAACGGATAATATAATAGCATGGAACAATAAAAAATTATAGATACGTTGGAGACGTATCAAGCATCCCCAAGCTTAATTCCTGCTCGTCCTCGAGTAGGTAAATGATAAAAACAGAATTTTTGATGTGGAATGCTACCTAGCATATCTCACAATGTAATTTTCTGTATTGTGGCATGAATGTTCAGATCCGAAAGATTCAAGATAAAAGTTTAATATTGACATAAAAATAATAACACTTCAAGCATACTAACCGAGCAATTATGTCTTCTCAAAATAACATATCCAAAGAAAGCTCATCCCTACAAAATCATATAGTTTGGCCATGCTTCATTTTCGTCACACAAGATGCTCTCATCTTGCACAACCCCAATGACAAGCCAAGCAATTGTTTCATACTTTAGTAATCTCAAACTTTTTTCAACTATCACGCAATACATGAGCGTGAGCCATGGATATAGCACTATGGGTGGAATAGAATATGATCATGGGGGTTGTGTGGAGAAGACAAAAAAGGAGAAAGTCTCACATTGATGCGGCTAATCAACGGGCTAGGGAGATGCCCATCAATTGATGTCAATGCAAGGAGTAGGGATTACCATGCAACGGATGCACTAGAGCTATAAATGTATGAAAGCTCAACAAAAGAAACTAAGTGGGTGTGCATCCCACTTGCTTTCTCACGAAGACCTAGGGAATTTGAGGAAGCCCATCGTTGGAATATACAAGCCAAGTTCTATAATGAAAAATTCCCACTAGTATATGAAAGTGACAAAACAATAGACTCTCTATCATAAAGATCATGGTGCTACTTTGAAGCACAAGTGTGGAAAAAGGATAGTAGCATTGTCCCTTTTTATTTCTCTTTTTATTTCTTTTTTTTGGCCTTTCTTTTTTTATTTGGCCTTTCTCTTTTTTTATTTGGGACAATGATCTATTAATGATGATCATCACACTTCTATTTATTTACAACTCAATGATTACAACTCGATACTTAGAACAAAATATGACTCTATATGAATGCCTCCGGTGGTGTACCGGGATGAGCAATGAATCAAGAGTGACATGTATGAAATAATATGCATGGTGGCTTTGCCACAAATACGATGTCAACTACATGATCATGCAAGGCAATATGACAATGATAAAGCGTGTCATAATAAACAGAACGGTGGAAAGTTGCATGGCAATATATCTCGGAATGGCTATGGAAATGCCATAATAGGTAGGTATGGTGGCTGTTTTGAGGAAGATATAAGGAAATTTATGTGTGATAGAGCGTATTGTATCATGGAGGTTGGATGCACCGGCGAAGTTTGCACCAACTCTCAAGGTGAGAAAGGGCAATGCACCGTACCGAAGAGGCTAGCAATGATGGAAGGTTGAGAGTGCGTATAATCCATGGACTCAACATTAGTCATAAAGAACTCACATACTTATTGCAAAGATCTACAAGTCATCAAAAACCAAGCACTACGCGCATGCTCCTAGGGGGATAGATTGGTAGGAAAAGACCATCGCTCGTCCCCGGCCGCCACTCATAAGGATGACAATCAAAGAACACCTCATGTTTGAAATTTGTTACACGACCTTTACCATACGTGCATGCTACGAGACTTGCAAACTTCAACACAAGTATTTCTCAAATTCACAACTACTCAACTAGCACAACTTTAATATCACTATCTCTATATCTCAAAACAACCATCAAGTATCAAACTTCTCCTAGTATTCAATGCACTTATATGGAAGTTTTTATTATATCCATCTTGGATGCCTATCATATTAGGACTAATTTTATAGCCAAAGCAAATTTCCATGCTGTTCTAAAGGACTCTCAAAATAATATAAGTGAAGCATGAGAAATCAATAATTTCTATAAAATAAAACCGCCACCGTGCTCTAAAAGATATAAGTGAAGCACCAGAGCAAAATTGTTTAGCTCAAAAGATATAAGTGAAGCACATAGAGTATTCTAATAAATTCTGATTAATGTGTGTCTCTCCCAAAAGGTGTGTACAGCAAGGATGATTGTGGTGAACTAAAAAGCAAAGACTCAAATCATACAAGACGCTCCAAGCAAAACACACATCATGTGGTGAATAAAAATATAGCTCCAAGTAAAGTTACCGATGGACGAAGACAAAAGAGGGGATGCCTTCCGGGGCATCCCCAAGCTTAGGATTTTTGGTTGTCCTTGGATTTTACATTGGGGTGCCTTTGTCATCCCCAAGCTTATGCTCTTGCCACTCCTTGTTCCATAATCCATTAAATCTTTACCCAAAACTTGAAAACTTCACAACACAAAACTTAACAGAAAATCTCGTGAGCTCCGTTAGCGAAAGAAAACAAAACACCACTTCAAGGTACTGTAATGAACTCATTATTTATTTATATTGGTGTTAAACCTACTGTATTACAACTTCTCTATGGTTTATAACCTCCGATACTAGCCATAGATTCATCAAAATAAGCAAACAACACACGAAAAACAGAATCTGTCAAAAACAGAACAGTCTGTAGTAATCTGTATCAAACGCATACTTCTGGAACTCCAAAAATTCTAAAATAAATTGGTGTACGTGAGGAATTTATCTATTAATCATCTGCATAAAGAATCGACTAAATAGCACTCTCCAGTAAAACGTTGTAGCTAATATCGTGAGCGCTAAAGTTTCTGTTTTTTACAGCAAGATCAAAAAGACTTCACCCAAGTCTTCCCAAAGGTTCTACTTGGCACAAACACTAATTAAAACATAAAACCACATCTAAATAGAAGCTAGATGGATTATTTGTTACTAAACAGAACAAAAAAGCAAGAAAATAAAATAAAATTGGGTTGCCTCCCAACAAGCGCTATCGTTTAACGCCCCTAGCTAGGCATAAAGGCAAGGATAGATCTAGGTATTGTCACCTTTGGCATGCAATCCATAAGTGGCTCTCATAATAGATTCATAAGGTAATTTGATTTTATTTCTAGGAAAGTGTTCCATACCTTTCCTTAACAGAAATTGGAATCTAATATTCCCTTCTTTCATATCAATAATTGCAGCAATCGTTCTAAGGAAAGGTCTACCAAGAATAATAGGACACGAAGGATTGCAATCTATATCAAGAACAATGAAATCTACGGGCACATAATTCCTATTTGCAACAATAAGAACATCATTAATTCTTCCCATAGGTTTCTGAATGGTGGATTCCGCAAGGTGCAAGTTTAAAGAACAATCATCAAATTCACAGAAACCCAACATATCACACAAAGTTTTTGGAATCGTGGAAACACTAGCACCCAAATCACACAAAGCATAGCATTCATGATATTTAATTTTAATTTTAATAGTAGGTTCCCACTCATCATTGTCACGACCGGATTTTTGAGATAATAATTTCCCAGAAAAACGGCCTTGTGCCCATCAGCCCCAGGATTACTGTTAGCTGATGAGGCACCCACTTGATACAAGAATTCCAAGCGAGGTACAAAAAAAATGTAGTACAAGACCATTTAGGCCTAGGAGTACAACACTTGGTTTCTAGTGGTTGAGGGCGGAAGCGGTTGGGTACATCTGCGTCTATGGGACTCCATTTCCCACAAGAACAGCTGACCAGGATAACTCCTATCTTCGCGAGGCTGCAAATGTCAACACGTAGGTCCCGAGGTTGTCACCGCGATGCTTATCTCCAAGAGAGGAATCTGGCCAAGACAATAGCCAGGGACAAGCCAGTGAGTACGTTTGAATGTACTCGCAAACATTAAGAACACGGGTATAAAATATTAGGACATGCTCCGGATTATTATGTGATCACACGTCCGTCACGAAATATACGAAAAACCAAGATGCACACATGTGGTTATAAATAATCCAAAGTAAAGTACTGGGTGCCAAACGAGGGTCTGAAAGACTCCTCGAGCGGAAACTGCAAGAATAGTAATACTGGTGCCAAACGAGGATCTGAATGACACCTCGAGAGGAAACTGCAAGAATAATAATACTGGTGCCAAACGAGGGTCTGAATGACACCTCGAGAGGAAACTGTAAGAATAATAATACTGGTGCCAAACGAGGGTCTGAATGACACCTCGAGAGGAAACTGCAAGAATAATAATACTGGTGCCAAACGAGGGTCTGAATGACTCCACGAGAGGAAACTGCAAGAATAATAATGCCGCAGTCGGGCGTCGGGGCGACACCACATAAAGGGCTTATAACAGGTAAATGAACAACAAGCATGCCGCAGTCAGGCGTCTGAGCGACACCACAGAAAGGGCTTATAAGAGAATAATCACAGTGAATATCCAGGAGGTAGAACCATCCCAGGGATACTCAATAAAAAGAATACATAACACAAATGGTTAGTCCAAAATATTGAAGATCATAATCCATACGTGCCATAATCTTAAACAATATTTAGTTCAGTCGTTTCTCCATCCAAAAACCGATAATATGGTCTAGTCGAAACGTATCTCCATCCGAATACCGTTACTGAGCTCTAGCTAATTCGTTCTCCATCCGAAAACCGTCACTGAGTTCTAGTTAAACCGTTCTCCATCCGAATACCGTTACTAGTTTCAACTCAGACTGTGGTCTTTACTCAAGAACATGACTATCCAACAGGATATATCCTCTGCAGAGGGAGTACCATTTTCCCACGAGTGACAGGTTTACTTAGTCCATCGGGACTAATTCCGTCTACGGTCTTTTAATTGAAAACACGCCTGACCTGCACACACCAGCTTAACTCACCGGTGTCTGGAATCACCCACGACACCTGCCAAGCAAAACTCTAAGTGGGGAGGCTACAACCTCGACGTAGCATGGGATCAAATTTCTATTCGCGCGCTCTAAGGGGGTGCCCCCCCTCTCGGTCCCAACCGGAAACACCCATGCCCCCTGACCAAGTGGCATGCCTACCGGAGGCCTCCGGTATCTTCCACTATGGCCCCTCTGTACGGTGTGTGCTTTGGAAAGGGGTTGACAACCTACTGAACCATACCCTGTCCACTGCAGGGACAAGTGGTGGTACCAACAAATAAGGGAGCTATTGATCAAGACTCGGTCTACAACCGACTCAGGTGGTCCAAGAATCCTCCAACAATATTACCACTAGTGAAATAAATCACCACTCCTCGAGCCTCACCATGCCATACCGGGCATACTCGTCTCGACGAGGGACTAGGGACAAGCTCGTGTCTACCCAAGACCACGACTTTCCCGGCTTCCTACCGGTATGCATGAGAAGCTCACGAGGATGATCCAAATCATTAGTGTATCCATTGCTGACCACAAAACAACTCCAAAGTGTACTCATGCACGAGACTATATCGATACATAAAGCTATCACATACTCCAAGTCAAAAGGTGTTGTGATCGTATCAAAACACCACAACAAAATATTATGCCAGAGTTCGGAAATGCTTGCCTTCAATAGTATGCAAAGGATGCACTTTTTGGAAGCTTTCCCTTTTCTCCAAAATCCTATTTTGCAAAATATACAAATAACAAATATTTCAAACACAGTACCAAAAGTTGTCTCAAATATTTTTGAAATAAATCTTAAAATAAACTAGATGAAATTTGAGAGAGGTAGGAAAAAGAATCAACTCTTTTGGAGTTTTATTTTAAAAGTTATAGCCAGTCAAAGTTTGGTCAAACCTCTGTTTTTTTAATAAAACCAGAAAAGAAAACGATTCAGAAGAAAATATGCTTTCGCAGTCGAGGAGACGCACTCGGGAGTTTGCGCCTTCACTTAAACAGAGAGAGAACGGCCGCGCGGGTCACTGACAGTGGGTCCAGAGGGCCCACTGGTCAGGTTTGACCGTTCTTCCCTCCTTCTCCTCTCTTCTGCCCGACGGGAGCGAGGCTCCGGCGATCGCCGTCGACGAACGGCAGCACCTCACGGGCATCCAAGGGCGGGGATGGAACGGCTAGACCGAGGCGGTCCCCTAGGTGGTTGTTGGGTCGTCGGTGGTGGAAGGAGTCGCCGGCGGCGAGCTCCGCGGCGGAGAGAGGCTACGGTGGCGAAGTGCTTTTTGTGCTCCGGTGGTCCCCGATCGAAGTTGGGTAGCTGGGCAGCTCCGCAAGGACCAGAGGGAGCTACTGGTGGTGCTGGTTGGGCGAAAGGGTGGCTGGTTGCGACGAATTGCACCGGAGCTTAGCGGCGGCCGAACTGGCCGGAGTTGGAGAGGACGGTCCTCTCCGGTCAATCTACTGCTAGGGGAGCTCTACGGGGAGGGTCTGATGTCGCCTGAGTGCTTGGAGAGGCTCGGGGTTCCCTTTAAATAGGCGCTTGAGGCTGGCTCCCGCGATGGCCGAGGATAAGATCGCCGGCGACCACTTTCCTGTAGTGGCAGGGCATCATGGCGGCGACGAAAGCGTTCCGACGAGCATGAGGATAAGCACGAGCTATTCCCAGGGGCAGCTGGCGCGCTGGCGTGGTTTGGGCGGTGCCGAAAATGGTAGAGGCCACTGCCGACGCCGGCGTGCCGCCAAGGGCGCGGCCAGCGGCGCAGCAGGGCGCCAGAGATGTCGTGGAGCAGGGAGCGGGCTAGTGCGCGGTTCAGCGATGCAGTAGGGGCCAGGGACGGGTCGCGCCGAGTGCGGCAGTGCGGCGTGTCGGCTCAGTGCGCGCGCGTGCAAAACGTGCGCTCTGGGCGCGCCCAGAGCACGCACGGCACCTGCTCGACGAAATGCCAGTGCGATCTAGAGCGCGAGGGTGGAGCTGGCAAAGAACAGAACAAGGGTAGGGGTGGCTAGGAGTTCAGTGGACAAGGTTGCTGGGTCAGTGGAACAATATCACAGTGCAAACAAAGAACTCATGCCAAAACAGACTGTGCACACCAGGTGTTCGACAGAATGCCAAGTGTACTTAGGCAACTCTTGGAGTGGCCAAAATCTCCAGATCAGGGTTTCTTTAGATGCAGGAGATGATGGTAAGATCACTTGGGCAAAACCAGAAACTTGTTAGTGCAAGTTTTGCAAAACTCCAGTTTTGGACAGAAAGAAAAAGGGTTTAAAGCATGCACTTCAAAACCTCCAATGAGCCCAATCTCCTGGACTTAAGTGTTTGGCGGGGAGGGCTACAAGTAGGAAAAAGCTCAGGGTTACTAGAGCAAAGAAAAATAAGGTTGCAGTACAAATCACCAATTTGGACCAGAATGCAAAAGAGGTTGATCCACTCAAATTTTTCAAAGAACATCACTGGGTTTTTGCTTGAAGATGAATTGTATGCATCCACTCACATCTCCAAACACTTGGAAGAATTTTTAAAGAAATATTTAAATGGGTTGTAGTGCAAAAGTGCCTACTGGACCAGATTGGAAAAGTTGGTGTAGAGCTCAAAATCTCCAATGGCCAGAAGGTATTTTTGCATAAAAGTGATGTGGAACCATCACATGACATCCCCAAATTTTGGTGGAAATTTTAAATGCATTTGTCAAATGGTTGTAGTGCAAACAGGCTCCAAATGCAAAAGAAATCATTTTAAAGGAAGAAAGCTTTGAGGAAATAAATCTTGCAAAATTTAAATCCACTGATGAGGAATTGTTTTATAAAAGAGAGTATTCAAGTCCAATAATACTTTTGAAGGTTTTTTCCCACTAGAGGCAAAAATCCAAAATCACAAAAGGTAAAACTTGACAAAAATGGAAAAGTTTTATTTCCTGGCAACATTTTAATAGATAAAACAAGGCCAAAATTTTGGGGTGTCACAACACTACCCCCCTTAAGAAAAATCTCGTCCTCGAGATTTGTTAAAAGCTGTTTTGGACAAGAACTGTTTTGAAATAAAATTTGTTTTTATCAAAGAAATCCTTCAATTGCACAAAAACAAAACGGCTACAGTGAGAGGGCAATAAGTGGTGTAAAACCACAGTGTGGTACACTGGCGTAGTGTGGAAAAATCCACGGTTAGGGAAAACGAGATATTTCTACGCGGATACAGTAATTTAGAATAAATTCTAAATTACTAAAATACGCTGGTTGCACCCGAGAGCACAGTGCTCTCTTTGGCTGACTGGTGGACCCAGGGCCCACTGTCGGCCTCTTCTCCTACCTCTGGCTCTCCCTTCTCTCTCGCCCGTTCTCCCGCGCTTCCTTCACCGGCGATGCCTAGCTCGTAGGGCATCGAGGCCGTACCGTGGTAGTGCGCGGCGTGCTAGCTGCCGGTGCAGCGTGCACTCACCTCGCGGGCCAGTGCGTTGTCGGCACTGCTCGCGGACTCGCCTCCGAACACCGGCGGTCGAGCGACGAGTGGCGCTGGTGGACCTCGCCCACCGTACACCGATCTCGGGCTATAAAACGATCGCGGTGCTCCTCTCTTCTTCCTCACACCCGGCCTTGTTCCTACTCCTCCTTCCTTCTCCTCCATTGCTGCTAGCAGGAGCTCGAGCCGAGGCTCTAATGGCAGAGGCAATGCCGGACTGGTATGTGGTCCTGGTGTGTGGAGGCTTGGCGGTGCTGCTGGGGTTCTCCGTGCTCCTGTGCGCGATGATCCTGGATGATCGTCGTGATGCTGCCGCACGAGTGTTAGCTCTCCGCGGTGGCGGCGATCATGTGGATTAGGCGCGGCATCGGGGCTGACTGCTGTCGGTGTGCTGGGGCAGCTCGCGCTCGAATGAACACTCACAAACCTCTCTTGCTGAGATTGTGGCGTCCTCGAGGGTGGTTAGGTAGGCGCAAAATGTGCTCGAGGATTTGTAATAGTGCTCGAGATCGAGTGGTGGCTGCTGAGAGTTTGCTGTTACGACGACGTGCGAATAAAAATCTATGTCGTGAAAATATATACGCAGCAGTGACTCGGGGAAAGAAAACTCCTCGAAAACATTTTGCGAGAGAAAAAGAAAATAATTAAAACAAAACTAACAACGGTAAAACTGCTCACATACAGGAACCAAAGAAAAATCGGACCTGTCGCACAAAATTTTTACGAACATGCTGCAACACATAAATATAGGTACTGGGACAATAAATACATCGGAGGCGTTTACAAAGAAAACGGTAAAAAGACAGGGTCCTGAGAAAACGCCTCTGGCACTGGGGCACACTCCTCTTCTATCGGGGGAAGCGGGTTGACCAGTCGATGAATGCACCCTTCTTGGTCAGGCCTCAGTGGTCTGCCAATAGCGATCCGAGGATTTAAATCAGCGAGGCTCTGGAGATAACCCATTACCCGCTGAGTTAAACGCTCCCGGGCGATAACGTACGGGGCAAGGTTGGCCAGTACTGGATCTCTCTCAATGCGCCCACCGGGAAAAGATGCAACTTCTCCGGGTGCTGCACGACTCGGAAAATAATAGTATCCTCGCTCGCTGGCATAGGGCACTGCGAATCGAAGACGAGTGAGCGCCTCGTACGCAGCAGCTTCTATAGCCATATGCGGAGTCGGCATGGATTTCCCCACGAAGGAGACTTCCGTGGGATCTTGGTTTGGGTAGGCGGGAGGGATGTGCACCACTGCTCAATATTTCGAGGTGGAAGGGGTGATCCTCGATTTGAGCAATTCGTACTGGGGTGGACGGGTGGCACTCATAGTACTGCAGGTAAAGTCCCACAATAGTTTGACAAAACTGCCGGGGGTTGCGTCTGGGGTTCTCAGATAAATACTGGGGGTCGACATGGCAAGGAATGGCTGTGGGTGCTGCGCACAAAGGTGAGGGGTGCTCGGCAAGGTCACGAAGTGGCCTTTATATAGCACCGGGGCTGGGATTAATCACTGGAGGAAAGGTGACTGGATGCCGATCCTGTACTCGGGTCAAGGCCACAGATACACACATCACATAAATGTGACGCGTTACTGTGGGTGCTGTCGAGGTTGGTCTAGGTAGCTGCGCCCGAAATATAAAAATGCAACTGTACGCCAACATACACATGCATAGCTACTACTCCAAAAATAAGAGCGCTCAAACAGACAACATGTAACAAAAGCGATACAAGGACACACATTACAAAGCGTAGGAAAACTAAGGCTCGATACAACTTTGAGCGACTTAGTCTACTTCGTTAATGTCTAAGTGGGCTGGCCTTGCGGACGCCGATGCTTCTCCACGGTTCTCACTGTCTGGATTTGCTGGCTGAGGCTGAGGTGCTGCAGGGTCGGGGAAATGGTGATGACCATCGCGGGGGTTGTTGGCCACAATCCCGTTGGAATGGGTTCCCAAAAGGCGACGAAGCGCTTCTGGGGTCACCAAAGTGCTCTGGTTGAGGGCTGGCGCAGACCTCAAGGGATCGATCGGGTGTCCGAACAGCACGACTGGGTTGTCGGCGTCGGGCTCCGCTTCTCTTCTCGCCGGGGTTCGACGAACCAGTTCTCCACGAGCTACGATCAGATCAAGAGTGACCTGATCGAACAGTTGCTCTAGTGCGCTTACATAGCACACCAGATGTAACAGCGCAGGGTCTGTCTCGTGGTCTCCGTTGGCAACCTGGGGCGGCCTACCATACCCGTCACGACTGGGGTAGTAGTAGAACGAGCGACAGTTAACTCTGGGCGACAAGTGCCGGAGTTGAACTATAGCTTCTCGGGCTGCCAGTTGGATGGCTTGTGGCTCAAAGGAAGTTGTCCTTCCAGTGAACCTGTAGGGGCGTTCTGGCGACAGACCCCTACCGTAGATGTGCACAGTGGCCCAGTACTGACGGCTCTCACCGTACATGGGTCCCTGGTACACAACATACTCAGGAGGCTCCTCTAACGCATAGGCACGGCGGGTGAGGTTTGCGAGTACGGTCACAAAATCTCCAAGGTTGGTTGCTGTGGTCTCGTTGTGAACAATGGGGCCAGGCATCATGGCTTGGTTTGGGGAAAGAGGCTGGGCTGTGATTGAGGCTAGCGTTCCCTTTTTATAGGGAAAGGGGACGGAGTCTTCCTCCGCACGCTTGTGATAGAGACGGGTTGGGTGTCGGTCACTGGCGCGTGATCGACGGGCTAGGCTGATAGGTTGGGCACCGTCCGCCGAAAGGGCGTCGGGTCACTGTGGAGCTATCTTACGCGGGAAGCTTGACCGGGGTTAGGCTAAGGTCTGGTGGTTTGGGTTAACCTAGGTTTATTGACTTGGCTAAGATAGTATTAGCCAATGGTCAGCCTGGCTCTGATACCAAGTCTGTCACGACCGGATTTTTGAGATAATAATTTCCTAGAAAAACGGCCTTGTGCCCATCAGCCCCAGGATTACTGTTAGCTGATGAGGCACCCACTTGATACAAGAATTCCAAGCGAGGTACAAAAAAAATGTAGTACAAGACCATTTAGGCCTAGGAGTACAACACTTGGTTTCTAGTGGTTGAGGGCGGAAGCGGTTGGGTACATCTGCGTCTATGGGACTCCATTTCCCACAAGAACAGCTGACCAGGATAACTCCTATCTTCGCGAGGCTGCAAATGTCAACACGTAGGTCCCGAGGTTGTCACCGCGATGCTTATCTCCAAGCGAGGAATCTGGCCAAGACAATAGCCAGGGACAAGCCAGTGAGTACGTTTGAATGTACTCGCAAACATTAAGAACACGGGTATAAAATATTAGGACATGCTCCGGATTATTATGTGATCACACGTCCGTCACGAAATATACGAAAAACCAAGATGCACACATGTGGTTATAAATAATCCAAAGTAAAGTACTGGGTGCCAAACGAGGGTCTGAAAGACTCCTCGAGCGGAAACTGCAAGAATAGTAATACTGGTGCCAAACGAGGATCTGAATGACACCTCGAGAGGAAACTGCAAGAATAATAATACTGGTGCCAAACGAGGGTCTGAATGACACCTCGAGAGGAAACTGCAAGAATAATAATACTGGTGCCAAACGAGGGTCTGAATGACACCTCGAGAGGAAACTGCAAGAATAATAATACTGGTGCCAAACGAGGGTCTGAATGACTCCACGAGAGGAAACTGCAAGAATAATAATGCCGCAGTCGGGCGTCGGGGCGACACCACATAAAGGGCTTATAACAGGTAAATGAACAACAAGCATGGCGCAGTCGGGCATCTGAGCGACACCACAGAAAGGGCTTATAAGAGAATAATCACAGTGAATATCCAGGAGGTAGAACCATCCCAGGGATACTCAATAAAATGAATACATAACACAAATGGTTAGTCCAAAATATTAAAGATCATAATCCATACGTGCCATAATCTTAAACAATATTTAGTTCAGTCGTTTCTCCATCCGAAAACCGATAATATGGTCTAGTCGAAACGTATCTCCATTCGAATACCGTTACTGAGCTCTAGCTAATTCGTTCTCCATCCGAAAACCGTCACTGAGTTCTAGTTAAACCGTTCTCCATCCGAATACCGTTACTAGTTTCAACTCAGACTGTGGTCTTTACTCAAGAACATGACTATCCAACAGGATATATCCTCTGCAGAGGGAGTACCATTTTCCCACGAGTGACGGGTTTACTTAGTCCATCGGGACTAATTCCGTCTACGGTCTTTTAATTGAAAACACGCCTGACCTGCACACACCAGCTTAACTCACCGGTGTCTGGAATCACCCACGACACCTGCCAAGCAAAACTCTAAGTGGGGAGGCTACAACCTCGACGTAGCATGGGATCAAATTTCTATTCGCGCGCTCTAAGGGGGTGCCCCCCCTCTCGGTCCCAACCGGAAACACCCATGCCCCCTGACCAAGTGGCATGCCTACCGGAGGCCTCCGGTATCTTCCACTATGGCCCCTCTGTACGGTGTGTGCTTTGGAAAGGGGTTGACAACCTACTGAACCATACCCTGTCCACTGCAGGGACAAGTGGTGGTACCAACAAATAAGGGAGCTATTGATCAAGACTCGGTCTACAACCGACTCAGGTGGTCCAAGAATCCTCCAACAATATTACCACTAGTGAAATAAATCACCACTCCTCGAGCCTCACCATGCCATACCGGGCATACTCGTCTCGACGAGGGACTAGGGACAAGCTCGTGTCTACCCAAGACCACGACTTTCCCGGCTTCCTACCGGTATGCATGAGAAGCTCACGAGGATGATCCAAATCATTAGTGTATCCATTGCTGACCACAAAACAACTCCAAAGTGTACTCATGCACGAGACTATATCGATACATAAAGCTATCACATACTCCAAGTCAAAAGGTGTTGTGATCGTATCAAAACACCACAACAAAATATTATGCCAGAGTTCAGAAATGCTTGCCTTCAAGAGTATGCAAAGGATGCACTTTTTGGAAGCTTTTCCTTTTCTCCAAAATCCTATTTTGCAAAATATACAAATAACAAATATTTCAAACACAGTACCAAAAGTTGTCTCAAATATTTTTGAAATAAATCTTAAAATAAACTAGATGAAATTTGAGAGAGGTAGGAAAAAGAATCAACTCTTTTGGAGTTTTATTTTAAAAGTTATAGCTAGTCAAAGTTTGGTCAAACCTCTGTTTTTTTAATAAAACCAGAAAAGAAAACGATTCAGAAGAAAATACGCTTTCGCAGTCGAGGAGACGCACTCGGAAGTTTGCGCCTTCACTTAAACGGAGAGAGAACGGCCGCGCGGGTCACTGGCAGTGGGTCCAGAGGGCCCACTGGTCAGGTTTGACCGTTCTTCCCTCCTTCTCCTCTCTTCTGCCCGACGGGAGCGAGGCTCCGGCGATCGCCGTCGACGAACGGCATCACCTCACTGGCATCCAAGGGCGGGGATGGAACGGCTAGACCAAGGCGGTCCCCTAGGTGGTTGTTGGGTCGTCGGAGGTGGAAGGAGTCGCCGGCGGCGAGCTCCGCGGCGGAGAGAGGCTACGGTGGCGAAGTGCTTTTTGTGCTCCGGTGGTCCCCGATCGAAGTTGGGTAGCTGGGCAGCTCCGCAAGGACCAGAGGGAGCTACTGGTGGTGCTGGTTGGGCGAAAGGGTGGCTGGTTGCGACGAATTGCACCGGAGCTTAGCGGCGATCGAACTGGCCGGAGTTGGAGAGGACGGTCCTCTCCGGTCAATCTACTACTAGGGGAGCTCTACGGGGAGGGTCTGATGTCGCCTGAGTGCTCGGAGAGGCTCCGGGTTCCCTTTAAATAGGCGCTTGAGGCTGGCTCCCGCGGTGGCCGAGGATAAGATCGCCGACGACCACTTTCCTGTAGTGGCAGGGCATCGTGGCGGCGACGAAAGCGTTCCGACGAGCATGAGGATAAGCACGAGCTATTCCCAGGGGCAGCTGGCGCACTGGCGTGGTTTGGGCGGTGCCGAACATGGCAGAGGCCACTGCCGACGCCGGCGTGCCGCCAAGGGCGCGGCCAGCGGCGCAGCAGGGCGCCAGAGATGCCGTGGAGCAGGGAGCGGGCTAGTGCGTGGTTCAGCGATGCAGTAGGGGCCAGGGACGGGTCGCGCCGAGTGCGGCAGTGCGGCGTGTCGGCTCAGTGCGCGCGCGTGCAAAACGTGCGCTCTGGGCGCGCCCAGAGCACGCACGGCACCTGCTCGACGAAATGCCAGTGCGATCTAGAGCGCGAGGGTGGAGCTGGCAAAGAACTCATGGGCATCCAAGGGCGGGGATGGAACGGCTAGACCGAGGCGGTCCCCTAGGTGGTTGTTGGGTCGTCGGAGGTGGAAGGAGTCGCCGGCGGCGAGCTCCGCGGCGGAGAGAGGCTACGGTGGCGAAGTGCTTTTTGTGCTCCGGTGGTCCCCGATCGAAGTTGGGTAGCTGGGCAGCTCCGCAAGGACCAGAGGGAGCTACTGGTGGTGCTGGTTGGGCGAAAGGGTGGCTGGTTGCGACGAATCGCACCGGAGCTTAGCGGCGGCCGAACTGGCCGGAGTTGGAGAGGACGGTCCTCTCCGGTCAATCTACTGCTAGGGGAGCTCTACGGGGAGGGTCTGATGTCGCCTGAGTGCTCGGAGAGGCTCAGGGTTCCCTTTAAATAGGCGCTTGAGGCTGGCTCCCGCGGTGGCCGAGGATAAGATCGCCGGCGACCACTTTCCTGTAGTGGCAGGGCATCGTGGCGGCGACGAAAGCGTTCCGACGAGCATGAGGATAAGCACGAGCTATTCCCAGGGGCAGCTGGCGCGCTGGCGTGGTTTGGGCGGTGCCGAACATGGCAGAGGCCACTGCCGACGCCGGCGTGCCGCCAAGGGCGCGGCCAGCGGTGCAGCAGGGCGCCAGAGATGCCGTGGAGCAGGGAGCGGGCTAGTGCGTGGTTCAGCGATGCAGTAGGGGCCAGGGATGGGTCGCGCCGAGTGCGGCAGTGCGGCGTGTCGTCTCAGTGCGCGCGCATGCAAAACGTGCGCTCTGGGCGCGCCCAGAGCACGCACGGCACCTGCTCGATGAAATGCTAGTGCGATCTAGAGCGCGAGGGTGGAGCTGGCAAAGAACAGAACAAGGGTAGGGGTGGCTAGGAGTTCAGTGGACAAGGTTGCTGGGTCAGTGGAACAATATCACAGTGCAAACAAAGAACTCATGCCAAAACAGACTGTGCACACCAGGTGTTCGACAGAATGCCAAGTGTACTTAGGCAACTCTTGGAGTGGCCAAAATCTCCAGATCAGGGTCTCTTTAGATGCAGGAGATGATGGTAAGATCACTTGGGCAAAACCAGAAACTTGTTAGTGCAAGTTTTGCAAAACTCCAGTTTTGGACAGAAAGAAAAAGGGTTTAAAGCATGCACTTCAAAACCTCCAATGAGCCCAATCTCCTAGACTTAAGAGTTTGGTGGGGAGGGCTACAAGTAGGAAAAAGCTCAGGGTTACTAGAGCAAAGAAAAATAAGGTTGCAGTACAAATCACCAATTTGGACCAGAATGCAAAAGAGGTTGATCCACTCAAAATTTTCAAAGAACATCACTGGGTTTTTGCTTGAAGATGAATTGTATGCCTCCACTCACATCTCCAAACACTTGGAAGAATTTTTAAAGAAATATTTAAATGGGTTGTAGTGCAAAAATGCCTACTGGACCAGATTGGAAAAGTTGGTGTAGAGCTCAAAATCTCCAATGGCCAGAAGGTATTTTTGCATAAAAGTGATGTGGAACCATCACATGACATCCCCAAATTTTGGTGGAAATTTTAAATGCATTTGTCAAATGGTTGTAGTGCAAACAGGCTCCAAATGCAAAAGAAATCATTTTAAAGGAAGAAAGCTTTGAGGAAATAAATCTTGCAAAATTTAAATCCACTGATGAGGAATTGTTTTATAAAAGAGAGTATTCAAGTCCAATAATACTTTTGAAGGTTTTTTCCCACTAGAGGCAAAAATCCAAAATCACAAAAGGTAAAACTTGACAAAAATGGAAAAGTTTTATTTCTTGGCAACATTTTAATAGATAAAACAAGGCCAAAATTTTGGGGTGTCACAATCATAATGTTTTCTAGGGATAGAAACTTCCAATTCAAGCTTTTCTTCATAAGATTGCATTAAAGCATCAACGATATGTTTAGTAAAAGCCTTATTTTGACTATAAGCATGCGGAGAATTTAGCACGGATTGCAACAAGGAAATACAATCTATTAGAGAACAATTATCATAATTAAATTCCTTGAAATCCAAAATAGTGGGTTCATTACTATGTAAAGTTTTGACCTCTTCAATCCCATTTTTACCAATTTTAGCATCAAGATCTAAAAACTCCGAATTATTGGGGCGCCTTTTAACTAAAGTTGACTCATCTCCAGTCCCATCATTATCAAGATTCATATTGCAAAACAAATATTTAATAGAAGACACATCAATTACTTTTAGATCTTTATCCTTATTACCTTCCAAATCTTTCGGTTTAGCGGCCATCTTATTGACTAAGGTGGTCTGCTTATCCGAAATTTGGGCTATTAATTTTTCAAGATGAGCAAACTGAGATCTCAAGCCATAAAATTCCTTAGACATATCATCAAGCTCTTTATTCATGTACTCCATAAAGCTCTTTTGTTCTTTAAGCTCGTTTCTAAAAAAATTATTATGTTCAAATTGCAAAGTCATAAAGCTTCTGACGTTATTTTCAATTTCTTCCAACCTTTTAAGGTAAGGATCAACGTTTTTAGGCAATGCCATAAGGGCAAACAGGCAACAAGAAGCAAGCGAAAAAGAGGCGAACAGAAAAAGAGGGCGAATAAAACGGCAAGGGTGAAGTGGGGGAGAGTAAAACAAGAGGCAAATGGCAAATAATGTAATGCGAGGGATAGGAGTTTGTGATGGGTACTTGGTATGTCTTGACTTGTGCATAGACTCCCCGGCAACGGCGCCAGAAATGGCTAGTTGCTGGGAGATCAAATCTTGACTTGACTTGGCGTAAGCCTCCCTGGCAATGGCGCCAGAAATCCTTCTTGCTACATCTTGAGTATGCGTTGGTTTTTCCGTTGAAGAAGAAAGAGTGATGCAGCAAAGTAGCGTAAGTATTTCCCTCAGTTTTTGAGAACCAAGGTATCAATCCAGTAGGAGGCCACACGCAAGTCCCTCGTACCTACACAAACAAATAAGAACCTTGCAACCAACGCGATAAAGGGGTTGTCAATCCCTTCACGACCACTTGCAAAAGTGAATCTGATAGAGATGATAAGATAATATTTTTGGTATTTTTATGATAAAGATTAAAAGTAAAGATTGCAAAATAAGCGGCGACAGAAATAGCTAGTTGACGGAAGATTAATATGATGGAAAATAGACCCGGGGGCCATAGGTTTCACTAGTGGCTTCTCTCAAGATAACATAAGTATTATGGTGGGTGAACAAATTACTGTCGAGCAATTGATAGATAAGTGCATAATTATGAGAATATCTAGGCATGATCATGTATATAGGCATCACGTCCATGACAAGTAGACCGACTCCTGCCTGCATCTACTACTATTACTCCACACATCGACCGCTATCCAGCATGCATCTAGAGTATTAAGTTCATAAGAACAGAGTAACGCATTAGGTAAGATGACATGATGTAGAGGGATAAACTCAAGCAATATGATATAAACCCCATCTTTTTATCCTCGATGGCAACAATACAATACGTGTGGTTTCCCTTTCTATCACTGGGATCGAGCAACGAAAGATTGAACCCAAAGCTTAGCACTTCTCCCATTGCAAGAAAGATCAATCTAGTAGGCCAAACCAAACTGATAATTCGAAGAGACTTGCAAAGATAACCAATCATACATAAAAGAATTTAGAGAAGATCCAAATATTGTTCATAGATAATCTTGATCATAAACCCACAATTCATCGGATCTCCACAAACACACCGCAAAAAGAGTTACATCGAATAGATCTCCAAGAAGATCGAGGAGAACTTTGTATTGAGATCCAAAGAGAGAGAAGAAGCCATCTAGCTAATAACTATGGACCCGAAGGTCTGTGATAAACTACTCACACATCATCGGAGAGGCTATGGTGTTGATGTAGAAGCCCTCCGTGATTGATTCCCCCTCCGGCGAAGCGCCGGAAAAGGCCCCAAGATGGGATCTCACGGGCACAGAAGGTTGCGGCAGTGGAAATAGGGTTTCGTGGTGCTCCTGGTTGGTTTCAGGGTACATGGGTATATATAGGAGGAAGAAGTAGGTCGGTGGAGCCACGAGGGGCCCACGAGGGTGGGGGGCGCGCCCAGGGGGCAGGCGCGCCTCCCTGCCTCGTGCCCTCCTCGGTGATTTCTTGACGTCCACTCCAAGTCTCTGGATCACGTTTGTTCCAAGAATCACGCTCCCGAAGATTTTATTCCGTTTGGACTCCATTTGATATTCCTTTTCTGCGAAACACTGAAATAGGAAAAAAAAACAGCAATTTGCACTGGGCCTTGGGTTAATAGGTTAGTCCCAAAAATAATATAAAAGTGTATAGTAAAGCCCATTAAACATCCAAAACGGATAATATAATATCATGGAACAATCAAAAATTATAGATACGTTGGAGACGTATCACAGTTCAACTCATATATTTTTAAGACACAGCTGCATAGACAGAATATAAGTGTGAGAAACTACACAACATTGGCAACACTTGTAATGTGCATCACATGAGAACATAACTGTTTATACAACTGAAACTGAAATCAACATAGAGCAAGAAGTTAGAACAGCAATCCAGTTAAAGAAATAGGTTTAAAACATACATGTTGCGCCATTGGAGTTTCAATTGGATCCTTCAAATTCGAAAGTAGTTGGTATGAGTGAATACAGTGATGCAACAGCAAAGGAGTATGGACCATAGCTACGGAATCTGACCTGAGAACAATTGTTCTTCTGCTTTAAACGTGGAGTTTGGGTTCGCTGTGGTGGTCTTCATGCTTTGGGTACTGCAATCGCTTTACAAACTGCTCGTGTGGGGGTACTCTGTGGTGGACATGGTGCTTTGTCAACTAGAAGTTGGTTACTATCCGTTGGGGTTGTGGTTAGATGGGTTGTAGCTGGTTCTCTGCCCAACGGTGTAAGTGTGCAATCTGGAAGAGTCTCGATTATGTGTGGTGGGGCTAGTTTGTGGGCCAGTACAACCATGGTTCTATCTGCATCGACTGGTAGCACTGTCTTTTGTGAAGAACGGTTTTTGCTCCCTTAGATACTGCCATCACCCCTCCAATTCAAATGGCTGATAAACAAGAAAAGAAATTGAATGTACAGACATTGTATGATAGATAGATGTGGTAATTCACATATATGTTGTCTAACCAAACAGGACAACATGACACAATTTCACATATATGATGCCTAACTAAACAGGATAGCATGACACAGTTTCAGATATATGATGGATAACTTAACAGGATATACTGGCATAATTCAACATATGATGAGTATCTAAACAGGATGACATGACAAAACTATATGATGTCTTTCTCAAATAGGTTGGGATGAAATAATTCACATACATGTTGTCTAAGTATACAGGATGGCATGATACAATTGACATAATTGATTCATATACTAAGCAGCTGGCACTCGCATGTATGATATCTAAACTAAGCAGATGGAATTCAATATTGTGCATATGATGTCTAACCTAAGCAATGCAAGACACCATATGCATGATATGATAAATATAAACATTGCAACTTAGAGCATACACCTCAGGTGGGATATAGGACTGGTCATCTGTCTCTGAATCCTCCTCTGAGGAGCTCCCTGTAACCATCGAGATATATGCTTCAACAGGTACCATTGCCTACTCTGAAGACCTTGTTTTCACTCCTGATTTTTTCATAACCGGCTGAAATGGCTGATACACATGAAGAGTAGTTCAATATACACAGATTGTTGACAAATGGAATACGTAATGAAAAAAAAGATAGCATGAGATAATTCACATATATGATGCCTGGCTACATGGCGGTGCATAATTCACATATATGATAACTGGCTGAAAAACATGGCATTGCATAATTCACATATCTGATATAGAAAGCAAACAGGAGGCATTCACACAAAGCATGTCTAATCTAAGCAGATGGCATGGCAATGCAAGACACCATATGCATGATATGAGCAATATAACCCTGCCAAGTTAGAGCATGCACCTCGGGGGGGGATACGACTGGTCATCTGTCTTTGAATCCTCCTCCGAGGAGCTATCTGTAACTAGCAAGAAATCTGCATCGACAGGTAGCACTGACTGCTCAGAAGACCTTGTTTTCACTCCAAATTTTCCCATGACCGACTCAAATGGCTGATGCACAGGAAGAGTAGATGAATGTATAAACATTGTTGACAAATGGAATACATTATGAAAAAAATATGGCACGATACAATTCACATATACGATGACTGGCTAAACAGGATGGCATTGCATCATTCACGTATATGATGCCTGGCTAAAGAAGATGGCATTGCATAATTCCCATATACTCCCTCCATTCCTAAATATTTGTATTTTTAGAGATTTCAAATGGACTACCACATACAGATGTATATAGACATATTTTAGAGTGTAGATTCACTCATTTTGCTCCATACATAGTCACTTGTTGAAATCTCTAAAAAGACAAATATTTAGAAACGGTGGGAGTATGATATAGAAACCAAACAGGTGGCATTCACACAAAGCAAATCTAAACTAAGCTGATGACATATAAGATGTATAATGTAAGCAATGCGAGGCGCCATATGCATGATATGACCAACATCAGCTTGCCAGGTTAGAGCAAACACCTCAGGTGGTAAATAGGAGTGGTCAGCTCCCTCTGAATCCCCATATGAACAGTTATCTTCCTCTGGAATACAATCCGGAATGGCGGGAGGGGGGCACTTCGCCCACCATGGAGCGGCGTCTACATGACATTATATTCCCATGCAATGGTCTTCTCTTTTTCTCTACATGTTCAATACGATTGTGTACAATAACTGACATGCATAATAAAAAAATAGTTAGATTTTGTAAGGCCTAAGGGGTGCATGCAGAAATCAAGACTGATGGTTGCAAACGAGTGGATAGATCCAAAACTAATGATAGCAGGTAGATTATAGCTTTAGTTTTAAAAAGATAGAGAATGGATCATCTACTGTTTGTTGCCCACCCAACTCTTGTAGCTGCCGGAGGTCGTGCAGCAGCAGCGCGAGCGAGAGCAAGAGCAGAGCAGCAGCACGAACGAGAGCAAGCGGAGCAGCAGCGCGACAGACAGCAATAGCAGAGAAGAGCAGCAACACGAACGAAAGCAAGAGCAGTGCAGCAGCGCGACCGACAGCAACAAAAGAGCCGCAGCGCGAGCGAGAGCCGGAGCAGCAACAGTAGCAGCAGTGCGAGCGAGAGCCGGAGCAGCTGCAGCTAGTGCCGGTGTGGAAGTCGCCATCGAGGAAGCAACGACATGGGGGAGAGACGCCGTGGATGAAGTGGCCCGCGACGGCGCCGTCGATGGAGACCCGCCATGGCTGCTCGGTATCGAGCACCGGCAGCCCCGTGAGATCGAATAAAAGATAAAATGCAGCGGTGGGTGCAGAACCTCCTTGGTGGCGCCGAGTGGGCCTCGGCTTCATCGGAGGAATTGGTGAGGGTGCTGCGGTTCCGGTGGGGTAGGTCAAGACGGTGCTGTGGCGATGGAGGTGGCGCAATAGACGAGGCGAACGTCGGGGCAGCTCCTTGTGGAGGATGGGGCGGCTGATCCGGCGGGACGGCGAGATCGACGACGGATCCTCATCCGATGCGGTGGATGAGGGACGGGCGAGCTGTTGCGGTGGACGACGTCGTCGGGGAAGAGTCTCCGGCTGGGCAACAGTCGGGAGGCCGGCGGAGGAGTGTGGGGTTTCGCGGATTTTGGCGGCCTCGATGTATGAATGGGGGGGATGAAGGAGAAGGTAGGGGGAGCCATGGCTTAGGGACGCGCTTGTCCAAAATGTAGGGTAAGTTACCAGCGTACCCCCACCGGTTTTGACACCGCGACGTCGAGCCGGCATTTCCGGCTGAGGGGTAGAAGGGGGATTTCGCGTGTCTGGGCTGCGGGACCGATTTCGGATGAGGAGGGAGTTTTCGCGCGCGTCGAAATTTTGGGATAACAAGGCGCGGAGTGGGTTGAAGAGGCGGGAGTTTCAAAGCAGATGAGACAAAAGATACTCGAGCTTGAAAATTTCGGGATAACAAGGCACGGATTCATTGTTCGGCAGAACAAACTTATCGTGTACAAAAAAACAATTCATACAAGACACAAGAGAGTCATGTCTCCTTTTACTATATTGCTATAGATGTCATTGAAAAAACTACAAGAAAAATGTAAAAAAATCGGGAGAACAAGATTACCCTGTACAGTACCAAATCGATTCGCACTTCCCTCAACAACAACAAAAAACAAATCAATTCCCACCAAAAGAAAGAGTCATGTCCCTTTTTATATGATTACAAATGCGAGGATCTCGAATTTCAATTTTTGAATCCACGTTATGTTGAATTCGAATATATCGTTAGGTGACCTTGCAGTTTATAATGGATGTAGTCCTACATTTTGATCTTCCATCATATATGAACATTTTACTCCACCCTATGAACATATATATTGTCGTCTACCATATGGACTAAATTTGAATCAAATTTCCTTATTTGAATACGATTGTTGTCAATTTATACAATCATTTAAATATTATCTTGATAACAATAAACATGCATATAGCAGTAATCATATTTCACTATGAACTACATGTACCATACGATCTCCAATTCAAATATTTGTATCCATTTCATGTTGAATTCAAATATGAGTACATTGGTCTAGGTAGCGAGATGTTCGGGATAATCTAAACCCTGTTTTCATATGTATATTTATTGGCTGAATTGGGACAAGTTTTGGTATAAGCTTCTTGCAAAACCGGAGATTCTCTCAACAAGCCTCGTGGTTCCGAGAGGGAACGTGTCACCTTTGTGTGGGAAACAATATACGCTGCCTTCGCCGTGATTTTCTTTACAGAGGCAACATAGAACTATATGAGTGCCCTGTTAAATTTTGGAATTATTCCGGGTTCGTTTGGCCTTTTTTATACATTAGTTGAGTTTTTGGACATTTAATGTGCATAATCCAAATTTGAACTGCAAGCACATGCTCCGGTGCACCAAAGTTGGTTAAAAATCACATGTGTGTCCTTGGGTGAATTTCTAGGTCCCATGCAAGAAATGGGAATCAAATTCAAACATCTTGGTGTCGTGACTCGGCCAAGAACATCGAGAAACTTGGTTTTAAAATTCATGTAAATCCAAAACTCGTCTGGAAATCATGAAACTTGGCATGGTGTCATGTCATGGCCCTAACATGTTGTGGTAAAAAATTGTACGATTTGGAACAAGTTTTGGTATAAGCTTCTTGCAAACCAGAGCTTCTCTCAAGAAGGCTCGTGGTTCTGAGAGGGAACGTGTCACCCTTGAGTCTGAAACGATATACTCTACCCCCCCTTGAGTTTCTTTACAGAGGCAACATAGAACTACATGAGTGCCCTGTTAATTTTTGGAATTATTCTAGGTTCGTTTGGCCTTTTTATACATTAATTGAGTTTCTGATCATTTAATGTGCATAATTCAAATTTGAACTACAAGCACATGCTCCCGTGCACCAAAGTTCGTTGAAAAATCACATGTGTGTCCTCGGGTGAATTTCTAGGTCCCATGCAAGAAATGGGAATGAAATTCAAACATCTGGGCATCGTGGCTTGGTCGAGAACATTGAGAAACATGGTTTTAAAATTCTTGTAAATCCAAAACACGCCTGAAAATCATGAAACTTGGCATGGTGTCATGTCATGGTACTACCATGCTGTGGTAAAAAAATGGCCGAATAGGAACAAGTTTTGGTATAAGCCTCTTGCAAACCGGAGCTTCTCTCAAGAAGGCTCGTGGTTCTGAGAGGGAACGTGTCACCTTTCAGTGCGGAATGATATACGCTGCCCCCCTTGAGTTTCTTTCCAGAGGCAACATAGAACTACATGAGTGCCCTGTTAAATTTTGGAATTATTCCGGGTTCGTTTGGCCTTTTTATACATTAATTGAGTTTCTGGTCATTTAATGTGCATAATTCAATTTTAACTACAAGCACATGCTCCCGTGCACCAAAGTTGGTTAAAAAATCACATGTGTGTCCTCGGGTGAATTTCTAGGTCCGATGCAAGAAATGGGAATGAAATTCAAACATCTTGGCATCATGGCTCGGCCGAGAACATTGAGAAACTTTGTTTTAAAATTCTTGTAAATCCAAAACACACCTGAAAATCATGAAACTCGGCATGGTGTCATGTCATGGTACTACCATGTTGTGGTAAAAAAATTGGCCGAATAGGAACAAGTTTTGGTATAAGCTTCTTGGAAAGTGGAGCTTCTCTCAAGAAGGCTCGTGGTTCTGAGAGGGACCGTGTCACCTTTGTGTGCATAATTCAAATTTGAAATACAAGCACATGCTCCAGTGCACCAAAGTTGGTTGAAAATCACATGTGTGTCCTCGGGTAAATTTCTAGGTCCCATGCATGCAAGAAATGGGAATGAAATTCAAACATCTAGGCGTCGTGGCTCGCTGGAAACATTGAGAAACTTGGTTTTTTAATTCCTGTAAATCCAAAACACGCATGAAAATCATGAAACTTGGCTTGGTGTCATGACATGGCACCAACATGCTGTGGTAATTTTGTTGTCCGATTTGCGAAGGCACACACATTAACAATCAACAAAGTCATTTTGGAACAAGTGTTGTTACGTTACAATCGGAAACACAAATATTATTGAAACCGTGGGCGTTCTATTTACCATTTACGTGCAGCCACGCGTCCCCTTTTTTATTAGCTAGGAGGCGCCGTGCAGGGTAGCTATTTGAGTACGGGAGGCGTGCGATCAGACCCCTGCGCGTGCTTATCGAGAGGAGAGCCCTTTGACCTCCATCTGCCATCCACCTCTCTCCCAAGGTCTCCATTAATGGTGCCCGAGCCTCTGTTTAATGGCGTGGCTATGTCTCCCTCGACTGAGATTTAAGAGAGAAAAAAGAAAATCTGAAGAGAAATTTTTGCACGGATCTTGATGTAAGATCCGACGGACCTATATAGCATCTACTGCGACTTATAGCAAGACTGATGAATATATAAGGACGACGACAGTGGATAATAATTGTCTTACATAATTAGGAAGATAATTAAAAAAGCCACATGCGGCTACGCCCGAAGGGCAAAAGAAGAAGGAAGACAATGATCTGGCTCGCTGATCTCTACTTTCTTGATGCGTTGCTGCAGGCCACGGGAACTAGTCTCCGCGGCGAGCGGCGATGAGCTCTGTCGTGTCCTCAAGACGCTGCTTGAGAGCATCCACGGATTCCTCCACCAGCCTTTGGCACTCGATGCGGAGCATGTCATTCTCGTCCATAAGTTTCTTGACGATGACGCCAGTCCTCTTCAACAACGCACTGGTCTCCTCCTGCTGCTCTGCACTTCGGACGATCTTCGCCCTCAGCAGGTCGCGCTCGGCCCGGAGCCTCTCATTGCCCTCCCTTAGTTGCCGAATGACGCCGGTAGCCTGTTCAAACGAGGCTTTCATGTCGTCCTGCAACCTCGCCCAGCCGGAGATCTGATCCATCTAGCTATGGACGATCGCATGCATGCGCCTATAAGAGTCGTCGGCTGCCCACGAGACATTTTCCCAGGCCGCCATGGCGCGGTGGGACATCTCTGCTACTTCCGCGGCGCAGCCGGAGCAGTCTGCTGCATCGACGGCGTGGCGGGACCTCCGTGCTGCTTCGGCGGCGCGGCAGGACCTCTGTGCTGCTACTTCCGCGTGGCGGGACATGTCGGCTGCTTTCTAGGCAAGGTGGGACATCTCTCGTGCTTCCGCTTCCATGCTTGCCTCTCCCTGGTGGTAATCTCTCGACCCAGAATTCACGCTGGCCATGGCAGACGCAAGGGAAGGATGCCGAATGACTTGTTTGTTTTTGTGGATGAGGAGTTGATGAGGAATGTGCAGTCATCTTAGCATAGTAGTGATTATAACCGAGTACTAATACGCTCCTAAGTGGGAAACCAAATAATCCCAAAACACTTAGGCGCGGTGCATTAACTTCTACCTCGTTTCTTGTTTCTTGACATATCAACCAATAAGAGATGTGGGTGTGCATGCTTTTAATGACTTGAGACTACCAAACACGACATGCAGTGGTTAGTTCATTGCATGCAATGCTATTAATTAGCAAATAAACATTAAGTTCTCTCATTTTCCCCTCCTCCTTGGTCACGGTGACGACGGAGGGAGTAGGTTGTGATCGGTGTGAACAGGTTCGCAATTAAATATAGCATGGTAGTAGTAGTAATTTGGAATGTGATGAGACGTGCTCAAAATTTATTGACGGTTTAGTTTCGAAGTGCGGCACTATTCCCGGATGGCGTAACGTGGGCACGTGTTCTCGGCCGTGGTGTAGCATATGCCATGGTACTAGTTCTTTTTCTACTGTTGTGTACGTGCAATAACTGGCACCGTCGGATACATATCTTACGCTTATTGGGGCGTTCGACAGGAATAGCCTCGTGGTGAGCTTTGGACTAGTCTTTTTTTCAGACACATTACACCTATCTCTCGGGACTTCTCGCACGCACCATCTCTAGCTCCCTAGGTCGATGCCACCCACATACACTTGTACTCTGAGTTTAGTACGTTATACAGGAAGAGAAGAGGTGCACGCACGCACTCGTCCTCTCTCACACACGCATCTGTAGCTACGAATTGTAGTGTTCTCAACCATCCGATTGGCTCTATCATAGGTTTCACGTTCCTCCTTGGCCTTGAGATAGTACTAGATGTCTTCATTTATTACTTTGTAGACTCATTTTGCATTGGAAAGCGCAATGTGATGGTAACATATTATGTTACTCTATTTGCCTCTCTCCTCATTAATTACTTGCCACCTCATCATTTTTGCTTATGTGACATCTATGTTACTACCTATGTTACTCCCACTATGACCAGCCTTATGCACAGAGAAATTAGGATCGGAGGGAGTACTACTAGTAGTAGTACTACTTTGATGTGTCGCGTCAACTCGCACAAGTATGCAACACTTCCTGAACAAACAAGCATATAAGTTGTTATACTTACTTCTTATAAGCTGTTATACTTCTTACCCAAAGGATCTTTATACTATCCAACAGACACAAAATATCCATTTGACTATTGGAAATTACTTTAACTGCTGATCTATGTCGAAGTAATTGCTGCATCACCACCAAAGCCCACCATCTCTTAAGCTAAAGTAGACCGAGCTAACCCCTATATTAGCATATTACTAAGATAAACAGAAGGCACTGTAGAATCATTTAGGACATGAGCTTCTCAATCTGAATGTGGAGGGACACCAGCTTAGCCCCGGCCAGCAGCTTGGGCGGAACTGTGAAGAAGGTCAGCTCTTGCACGGCGACGTCGCCGGGATCCTTGCTGCTTGTCACCTCCATTTCCACCTTGACGGCGTCAGTCCTGCCTTTGGGCTCCCCCGGCGGGCCGTTCGCCCACAGCTTGGCCACGTAGTGCGGCAGTGGGGACGACCCCGCTCTGATGTAGACGACCGACACGACGATAGGCGCGCCGATGTTGAGAACGCCACCGACCAAGAAAAACACGTGCCCGTCCTCCTCCGCGAACAGCAAGAGCCGTGGCTCCGACAGTGGCACTTGCAACTGGAGCACCTTGCCGTACTGGATCCTGTGCACAGGCATGGGATGCACGGTGCTGATGTGGTGGGAGAGCACCGGCGGCGGGCCTTCGTAGCCGCAGACGGGCACGGGGCATCTGCAGGGCGTGAGCGGACACACACTCTGGTGATCGGCGAGCTTGTGGTAAGTTACGTAGATCCCACAGCCTTCGTGCGGGCACTCCACCCTCACCGAGGAGAGGACGATGTCCACCGCCGTGTTCCGCACGTCGAAGCAACCGCTGCGCTCGCACTTCTAGCACTGCTGCTGGTTCCCGGGGCGCTCGACGCGGCAGTCCGTGCAGGCCAGGTGCCCTCCCTTGCACTACACAAATCAATCGAACAACACATCAATCAAGAAAGCTGCACCTTGCTTGATCAGCCCAACGGAGGAGGTGTATTCGAACCTCATACACTGGAGGCTTCAAGGGGCGGAGGCACAAGGGGCAGTGGAGCAAGGTGAGGTCCATCGAGACCATAGAGAGCTCCATCGTCGGGTCCTATTCCGTCTGCATGATCTCACCCTCCTCGTGCACAACCATCTCTCGCTTTATTAGGGCCGGGACATTACAAAGCTTTACCGTCACATATTCATACTACTTCAAGGTGCATTAAATCAACACATGCAAGTATCAAAAGGAGAGTCACGGCATGCATGCATGCGTTGTAATTAATGCATCGGTAAACGTAAATTATTGAAATATATCGAGTGCAGTGCTTTGATGTGTCGCGTCAACTCGTACAAGACCGAGAATTTTGATTACTACAACGCCCTCTTGCCTTAACCGCACCTACCTTTCGCTACATGACAGGTGGGCCACCCACCTGTTGGGCCCACTTGTCATAGATGCAAAGGTAGGAGCAGTAAGTAAATGAAGTTGTGTCCCTCCCTCGCCCATGAGCGTGGTGGCTGGCAGGACTAGGAGAAGCTTTCGTTCGCTACACGCTCTCCCTCCCGCATGCAGTGGACATGCAGCAGTTCAATCGGTGTCAGATGGCCAGAAGCATACTGTAGTACTCCTCCACTGCAGTAGTACTCCATCATTGTTCGACTTCCCGAAGAGGCGAAGAGCCAAGCACAGCCCGAACGCTCGTGTGGCAGTTTCATGTGTAGAGTAGTCTAGGATAGCGTGTATCGTGCATGTAAGCTTAAAATCGTTGGGGTCGGCTCCATGCTTTTTTGATTAAAATAATCTTCTGGCCCTACCTGTCATCCTAGTGATTCTAGTTTGCACGCTCATCTGGTCAAGATAGGAATATATATTTTAATTTGTGGTGGGGTAAATGTTAGAGGTTGCAGCAAATGGAGTATTGTACACTACGGGTCTTTCAGCCAAGTTTAGAGGCAACCATGTGGGGCCAGTGCTATGATGTGTCGCGTCAACTCATACAACGAGGAGAAGCTTGTTTTTACTACTGCACGCCTTCTCCCTCGCCCATGCGCGCGGTGGCTCGCAGACGAGGACAGGCTTTTGCTTATAGTACTACAACAAGCTATCCCTCCCGCTCGCAGTGGACGAACATGCAGCAGTGGATTCGATACTGTAGAAGCAGTAGTAGTAACATCATTGTTCGTCTTCTTGAAGAGGCGAATAGCCAAGCGCAACCCGAACGTGGCAGTTGCGAACCTTGGAGCACGCATATAAATAAACGAGACCAACCCGGGCTAGACTAGCCTGTTGGCATGTTTTATAGAAGAAAACTCCGTGAGCACCAAACGCTCAAGCCGAGACTTGAACCCTGGTGGGCTGGCTGCGAACTCCCGCGCCTTGCCAACTGAGCTATGCTCAGTTCTCAGGAGCATACATATAGGTTGGCTCTTGCATGAGACAAAATTGCTATGTGAGCCCACTATTACTTGCTAGTATAGCCCTGTAAACCAGAAAGGAGTATTTGCCTTTCTAGAGATTTCAACAAGTGACTAGACTACACCGAGACGGAGTACATATGGAGCAAAATGAGTGAATCTACACCGTAAATAAATACGTAGTTCTCTCGTTTTCCTCTCCGCCTTGGTCGCGGTGCACAATATTGAGTATACTAGTACTATCATGTTGAAATTTATGAAGTCACCATAGGCACCTCGTCGTCGACGAGAACGTCTCCTGACAAGCGATAGACGCGAGCGGCAGTCGCCTCCATAGGTACTTGAATGCCAAGGAGGGAGAGGGTAGCCGTTTCCGAGACATTGAACGGTCAATGATGCATCCTCAAATTACATGCAGAGGGAATTAATTGGAGAAGTAGAATAGAGCCAGCACGATGTGAATGCAACAGAGTTTGGATTCTCATATGAAGGTGCCCCACCACTCCAATCCATCTACTCCTAGTCTCTGTGCAACACTGCTCACTCCAATCCAAGACCAAGTGACCAGAAGCCAGAAGCACCTATGGAGGCGATGGACGCGAGCGGCTGTCGGCTGTGCCAAATCATACAAGGCGCCGGCCTGCGGCCCCGCACCGTGCAGCGTTTCCAGACGGTGCTGGCAACCGCCGGTGTCATAGCCCTCGCCGACGCCAGCTTCGCCTCTCGCATGGACGACATGATGGTCAACTCCATCCGCAAGTTCACCGCCGTCAAGAAGCGCGCGGACAACCTTGCCGTACTGCTCCAGCCCGCGTGCCCAGGCTCCTCATTGCCTGCCACCCTCATCGGCATCCATGGTGACGAACTCTTTCAAGCCCTCGTGGCCCTGTAGGTGCCGGAGGACGCGATAAAGAATGTGCACCTCGAGGCCGCGCTCATCGCGCAGCGCGTCGCCATGCAAGAAACCGTCGACCTGCACATCCACGTCTACGAGGAAATTGTCTACATAGGCCACTACAAGGCCAGCAAGGACAGAAAGACATTGGCCTTCTTCCAGCAGCTGGAATCTTTGGACGCCATTGTTTAGAAGCACGCCGACCTGGGCACGAAAGCCGCTGCTACTTAGCCGCCGTTCGGTGGGCCGGCGCCCTGAGTCGAGGAGGTGGACATTGTCGATGGATGCATCTCTTCTTCTTGCCTCCTATAACCAGCACTACATCGCCTCGTGGCCTTAATGTTTTATTAGTACTAGCAAGATGCCCGTGCGTTGCACGTAACATCAAGATGCATTTGTATGACTAGTTTATCTTGTGAGAGAAAAGGATGAATGAGGGAAGGCCTTATTTGCAAATGTGGAGAGGTGTGTGGGTACCTTTTTGCAAAATTGCCATAGTTTCCTTCCTATCCGTCAGATATAAATCGGACGACCTATGTTGCAGGATGGCAGGCACACCATCATCACCAACTCTGTTTTTTATAAGAGTGTAGATATAGATATAGTATAGGAGTATATGGCATTTTTATTCCAGTAGTAACGTTTTCACTATGAGGTGGGACCGCAGTTGAGCAAACCGACCATCGGCAAATCCCCACCCCGCCCACTGGGCTTCAGCTGAGTTTAGAATTAGAAGAGAGAAACGAGGGAGAAGACCTAGCTGTAGCACAGACGCTGTTGTCAGATGGGAGGCGTTGATAGAATAGGAGTACTGAGCACTCGTACCTCTTTTTTAGGGAAAAAGCAGCCGTATGTCTAGTACTACCACTGGTTGGGTGCGTGCGACCTATACCTATCATCACTTTAGGTCTCCTTTTTGAACCGCAACTACGCTTCACCGTACATATTTTTTCACGCATTTATCCTCTTATATGTACTCCTAGGCTATTTCCACGTGCTCCCTTTCGCCGACATGTGGGACATAGAGCATCTGGGTCGTAGTGCATGCACGACTCGGAGCATATGTCGGGGTACTTTACATTTCATACCTCACGATTTACATGCAAACCCCCCGCGGAAGAATAAATAAATAAATGAATTACTACATGAAACCGGATTATTTTCGTAGAAACCGGAGCACGTTCATTAAATTTTGGACATAACACGTTTATAAAAAACTACCAGACCTAAACCAGTCTAAGGGCCTCTTTGATTCACAGGATACTTAAAACACAAAAATGGGGAAAGTACTATGGCGATGAACCGAGACGAGGAGAACTCTAACTCAGTTAGAGGTTAGAGTTAGATTCTAACCCTGAACCAACTCTAAACCAAAGAGGTGTATGGATGGCAGGGTTAGATTGACAATAAATGTTATTTCTCAATCGTTTGACTACTTTGGACCCTATTTCCTGCCGGATTTGGTGTGGCCGGCTCTTGTGTGGCCTCCTCCCGCTCACAGTTGACATAAACGAACCATCTTTACAAATCAAGCATGCAAAACATGATAAATTTTACTTTGTCCATACAATTGAGATATCCCACTTAAGCATACAAGTCCTCAATCAAGCTTCACAAAAAAATACACTCCAGTAAACAAAGCATGAGCTAACTCATCACGGAAGTCATTCACGATAGGGAGGGAGCCCGGAGCCCCTCACGCACCCAGGGAGGAGCTCGTCATCGTCGCTCTGGAGGAAGGCTCTTTAGATCCCAAGCACTGGGAACCGCTCTGATGCTGGCGCTTGCGAGTTGAGGTCGACACCGGCTTGGGTAGCAGGGCCACTTGCCGACGACTGCAAACCGTATCTTTTGGCCTCTAGAAATAATGCAAGCCTGAAACTGAAATACCTAGAAAGGTGAACTGAATCTTTGGGCCTCTAGAAATAAGGCAAGCCTGAAACTGAAATACCTACAAAGGTGAACTGAATCTTTGGGCCTCTAGAAACAATGCAAGCCTGGAACTGAAATACCTAGAAAGGTGAACTGATTCTTTGGCCTCTAGAAAGAATGCAAGCCTGAAACATAAATACCTAGAAAGGTGAACTGAATCTTTGGGCCTCTAGAAAGATTTATTACCTCCTCAAGCAGCATCAAACAATTCCATGCGTGCACCACAAGTCTATACCAAGTTTAATAAGGATCTACTTTTCCAAATCAGAATTAGTGCTAGAGCGGGCAAGATCAATGATATGGCTGTGAGACAGAGAAGGAACGAACAAACTCACCCCTCTCGCGACCTCCCTGGTAGATGCGCTGCCGCCGTGCAAGATAGAGGGAGGAAAACGGCCGGTGAAGCGGGAGCGGGGCAAGCTTCGAAGGCCGGAGGGAGAGGGCGGCCTGAGGAGAGAGAGGGCGAGCAGCGGAGCGGCGCTTGGGCGGGCGGGCCGGTGGAGAACAGAGAGGAGTCGTGCGAGGGGGGGAGGGAGCGATCTGGTGCGGACAGAGGAGATTTTTTAGTTCTCTTTTAGTGGGCCCGAGGAGAGCTAACCCAATTAGAACCTCTCCACCTGGCTAGTTTTTTTAGCTGGGTTAGAGCAAACTATCTCAAACTAACCCCTCCTGTTTGGATAATTTGAGGCTATTTCAACCCAAACTAGCTCTAACTCAGGGATCCAAACAACAAGGAGTAGTACTGTACATGCTACAGTCTGGACCGTGGAACATTGTTTTTATGGCCATATCAGCACGTTGTTTTCTACTGCTGATTCACTGGGCTGCCGTGGTCGCACTCCTCCGACGTGAGTAGTAGTACTACTACTCCCTCCGTTCCTAAATATAAGTCTTTTTAGACATTTCAAATTGACTACAACATACGGATGTATGTAGACATATTTTAGAGTGTAGATTCACTCATTTTGCTCCGTATGTACTCACTTGTTGGAATCTCTAGAAAGACTTATACCGCGTGATTCTTTGCTCCTTCTTACTACAACGTACTACTTCGCCGACATGTGGGAGAGCCAGCAGCATCCTGCATCCGGGTCGACGTAATACGTGTCATTCACCAGATTAGAGTGCGGAATGGAAGGGGGCATCACCCGGTCGTACCGCCAGTAATTCATGACTATAGTGAGTAGTCATATCACAAGTCTTTCCAGTAGTAACGCGCCTCAAATCGCACAGCCCGACCTTTCCAGCAATAAGTAAGTTGAATCCACTACTCTCTCACCCTCCTCGCCTCTCTGTCAACCCGCCTAGGCAAAAAATGTCGCGCGTACTGCCCGGGAAAAGCCCCGCCCTCAACTTTTAACTACGCGAAAATAGTTCGATCTTGTTCGTTCTATATAAATATTAGTACTGTATGTTTATTCACCCGTGGGGTTGTTCAATGAATGGAGGGCCGGGGAGCACAAGTGAACAATACTACTACTACTACTAGTAGTAAGTAGGAGTCGTACAGTTAGTCACCTTAAATAGAGAGTTTCTTTTCTTTAATGCTACGTACACAAATTGAAACGCTTGTTGTGGAGAGAAAAAGATAATCACTCCACTATATATGTACGCAGGGGCCTGAGCGCTTGCTTTACTAGGGTTGCTCTCTTCATTCTCTCATCCTATCCAGATATAAACAAGACAACGGTAGCGACATTTTGTCTCTGCTCACCGCTGGTCACGGATCCGGCCGGATCCCTTCGGCTGGTGTGTGTAGAGGACTAGGTGCATCGTTCACGCGGTCATCGCCGGCGAGGGAGGAAACCCACAGCTGCCGAAGGGGCCCAATCCTCTGCCCGTGTCGTTCTCTCCGACACAGCGCCGTCTCGGGAGGTCCTCCGACCCTTCTTCCTCCCTGCCGTATTGTGCGCAGATCTGACCTGCCGCCGCCGACATCCCGACGACCCTCAGGTATAAGTTCTTCAAAAGCGGCCTTGCTCTACTGCCCCAACTCCCCACGTGTCTGCATGTGCATCTTTTTCTACTCCCATCAACTCTTCCAAAGCCACCTAAATTTTTAGTATTATTAGAGGTAAAGCTACTTCATGCATTCGAATCTAGGACTTTGTTCAAACAACGAAGAAAGGGGGGGGGGAGTTGTAGCAAATCTAGGACTTGATTCAAAGTGGAAATAATATGGTGAAAGTAGTAGAGACCGGATACCCAACCGGTCTCTTGGTTGAAAAGGGAAATAATGGGAAAATGCAGTACAAACTGGATAAGGAACAAATCTATTATTGGTTGAAAAAAGGATAGAAAGTGGCGGCTCGTCACTACTAGGAAAATGCTTATACATAGTAGCTTAGTAGTAGCGCTGTAAAATAGTAACCGCTGCTGCTAATTAGCAGTAGCGCTTTTCCTATAAAGCGCTACTAGTATCCCCATAGTAGCAGCGCTGGGAAACAAAAACACGCTACTACTATGAGGGACCAGACGAGGCAACCCATGGTAGGTGGAGTTGTAGCGCTGTACAGAATCCAATGCTACTACTAAAAGTTTAGGAGTAGCGCTTTTTTTATTGCACCGCTACTGCTAATGGGTCCCACTTAGTAGTAGCGCTTTTCCTGGAAAGCGCTACTACTAAGTCCCTTAGCAGCAGCGCGTTTTGCTAGGCAGCGCTACTGGTAGTTGCGGCTGGTGCCACCTTTCCCACCTCCTCCCCCTCCTCTCTGCCCCACTTTGCCCTCTCTCTCTCCCCTCCTTTCCCCTCTCCCCTCTTCACTCTCCACTCTCCACCATTGTTGCTCTTCTTCTCACTACCTCCTACCTCTCTTCTCTCCTCATTAATGGCACCCTCCTCCATAAATGGCCTCTCTCTTTCTCCTACACCTCTCTTCTCTCCCCCATTATTGCCCCCATCCACCATAACCCCTCTCCATTAGTTAGCTAGCTAGATTCACCTCTCCTCCCCAACAACTAGATCTAGCTAGCTATTTAGCCAACCACACGTGCTCTATCGACCGTTCTCTCTCATCATCTAATTAACCGCGTGCTCTCGGTCTCTCTCGGGAGATATATATATATATATAGGTGAGTAAAAAGTTGTTCATTTCAAGAATGGGAATATGTGTGTGAATAAGAATATGTGTGTTTGTGATATATATATATATATATATATATATATATATATATATGGAGAGATTTGTGCTAGTGACATGCCCTCGAGTTGCTTATGTTTTGCCGAAATGTCGATTTATTTCCGTTTCGGTGAATTTTGAAAACTCATATGTCCTATTTTTAGGCAAGGTCATGCCAAAATTATATATATATGACTTTGAAGCATGCATTATTTATTTCATAACCCTTTTGCTTGTTATACCATGCAGTCGGTCATGAAGGTGAGTGGATGGAAGGTGGAGCGGTACATGCAATCCGCGGTGATGGACATGTATGCAAATAATCGGACTAGGATTAGATGTCCGTGTGCAAGATGCAAGGAAGGAGTCCTTTTGGACCCTTTTGATCATGGCACTTTGAAGGCACACCTGCCGATGAATGGTTTAATGGATGGCTATACTCAGTGGATAAGTGAAGAAGAAGATGATGATGAGGACGTCCACACGGTAGGGAATAATGACATGGGGCTAGACGAAGAGATGACCGATCGACAAGAAGACGATGGTGCCGGACATGTCGGTGGGGAAGAGTCTGGAAATGACGACGGCGGCGGAGAAGATTCCGGACATGGCGAAGAAGAGTTCAGACATGGCGGAGAAGAGGTGGCAGTCACGCTGCAGTCTTCGACGCTACTAAGTGTAGTCATGCAGGACCCTCATGTTCGAGACCTCCTTCGCAAGAGTACGACAAGCGAGAGAGCTGCTTCTAGAGAGGAGGCCAAGCTGGCGCTACTTGAAGTAGACTCAAGGACTCCATTGTATGACGGTTGCGATCCCGAGGTGACCCGCTTGAGTTTCACGCTCGAACTTCTAAAGACGAAGGCCAAAAACAAATGGACAGACAAAAGCCTCGATGAGCATTTGAAGTTTCTACATAATAAAGTTCTTTCCACGGGGAACCTGTGTCCTACTAGTGTCGAGGAGTCCAAGAAAATCGTTTGCCCTTTTGATTTGCCGCACATTAGGTACCACGCATTGCATCAACGATTGCATCATTTATCGGGGGGAGCACGCGGAAAAAACCAGTTGTCCAGTGTGCAATGCTTCTCGATATAAGAAGGCAGGAAAGAAAGCTCCTCAGAAAGTTGTATGGTACTTTCCGATCACTCCCCGTCTGCAGCGGTATTTCGTAGATCCTAAGGAAGCAAAGCTCATGCGCTGGCATGCGGAGAGGAAGAAGCCCGACGATGGAGATGATCCGAGGCTGAGACACCTCGTAGATGGTAGCCAGTGGAGAGCATTCAACGCCGTATATGGATTTGCTGCAGAGGATCCAAGGAACATCGTGCTTGGTGCGAGTACCGATGACATGAATCCGTTTGGAAACCAGAACACCAACCACAACACATGGTCCGTGTTTGTATGGATGTACAACCTCCCCCCATGGAAGTGCATGAAGACAAAGTACATACACTTGAGCATGCTAATTCAATGGCCAAAACAACCGGGAAATAGTATTAACCTGTATATGGGGCTTCTGCAAAGAGGAGCTAGACACGTTATGGAAAACACCGGCATGGACATGGGACGCCAGCAAAGGAGAATATTTCCATATGAGAGCCGCGCTGATGACGACGGTGCACGACTATCTTGGTTACGGGTACACCTCAGGCCAGGTGTGCCACGGATACTGCGGATGCACAAGGTGCATGGATGATACAACGTCTCAGCAGCTTACGTTAATGAAAGATGGCGGGTCCGGGAAAATCGTGTACATGGGGCATCGTAGATGGCTCGAGAAGGATGACCCATGGAGAAAGCGTGGAGATCTATTCAATGGGTTGGCTGAGCTTCGAGGACCTCCACGTAAGAGGAGCGGCGCCGAAATCGATGAGCTGTTGAGAAACTGGGAACAATGCCCCGCGCCGGGAAAGATCAAAAAGGCGGCGGAGCCGCTGCTGAAGGTATGGAAAACGAGGTCTGTTTTCTGGGACTTGGAGTACTGGCCCAATCATGACACACCTCATTGCCTTGATCCAATGCATATCACGAAGAATGTCCTCGAGATCTTGCTTGGCACACTGATGAACATGCCGGAGAAGACCAAGGATGGGCCGAAGGCAAGGAAAGACTTGGAAGATTTGAAGATCAGGAAAGATCTCCACCGTAAAAAGTTGATGGAGGAGACGGAGACGGAGGAGGGGGAAAGGGGCAGAAAAGTCAACAAGAAGGAGGAGAATTATTGCCCTCCTTCTTACTTCACCTTAAGTGCGAAGGAGATCGATCAATTCATCAAGTGCCTTATGGGAATCAAAGTCAGTTCCGGTTACTGTGGGAAGATAAGCAGATTTCTAGACCGCAAGAAGAAAAGGTTTAGCGGGATGAAGTCTCATGACTGTCACGTGATGATGATGCAGATACTCCCGGTTGCCATTAGAGGGATAATGGAGAAGCACGTCCGTGACACGGTTACTGGTCTCTACAACTTCTTCGACGTTATATCTCGAAAGTCTATAAGTGTGAAGCAGCTCCGAAGGCTACAGGAAGAGATCATTGTCATACTATGTGAGCTTGAGATGTACTTCCCACCCGCGTTCTTTGACGTCATGGTGCATCTGTGTGTCCACATCGTGGACGACATCATCGACCTCGGGCCGACATTCCTTCACAGCATGATGCCGTTCGAGAGGATGAATGGGGTCATCAAAGGATTTGTTCGTAACATGTCCCGTCCGGAAGGGAGCGCCGTCCAGGGGTATCTGACGCATGAGTGCATCTCCTTTTTGCGAGAATTATATAAGCGTCGGAGACCCTGTTGCTGGTTTGCCCGTCAAGAAGCACGATGGGAAGCTCGAAGGAGATGGTCACAACAACGGCCGGAGGGAATGCACGTGGACTACTCGGATAGACGGAACGACTTTGACAGGGCTAACTTAGTAGTGCTACAACACCTAGATGTGGTAGATGATTATGTGGCACATCACAAAGAAACCATCGCAAAGAAGTACCGTGATAAGGGGATGCTCAAGACGGACGACGAAGTTACTGTAGAGCACAACGCCACTTTCTTGCGCTGGTTTAAACAACAAGTTCTTGAAAATCCCCCGGAAGAGGGCAGTTCGGACGGATTGCTCGTACACGCCTTAGCACATGGCCCCGCGCTCAAGCTCGCGACCTATCAGTCCTATGATATCAATGGGTACATGTTCTACACGGAGGCCAAAGACATGGACAGTGATTACCAGAACTCTGGGGTGACAATTCAATGCGTGACTAACGCCAGCGGCACAACTGAGAGATTCTACGGAAGGGTCGAAGAGATCTGGGAGCTTGACTATGCTGGAATGCACGATGAGACGATGTTCCGTGTCAGATGGGCCAAGGACGTCGTAAGAGAAAACAAGTATTTCACCACCATGTCTATACCCGACGCAAAGAGCACTCCCGTGAACGTTAACGTCATCGCCAAAAATGAGCCATGGGTACACACTAAGCACGTGACACAATGCTTCTTCATAACCGACTCGGCTAATCCCAGCCGTGTTGTCGTGAGGATATCCAAAAGGAGCATCACCGGAATGGATGGAGTAGCCAACGAGGAAGACTACGACCAATACGGCAACCCGATGAGGGAAGATGACGATGACGATGAAGCATATGTGAAAAGAAGAATCAATACTATATTACCTAAGAAAGATCGTAATCCATGGCTCCAGAAAAGTCACAAGGAGGGGCTCAATTACTCGGCAACGAACAAGAAAGGGAAGAAGCTCAATGTGAAACGTCGTCGACGCAGCTGATCAGAAACCTACATTTATATACATATATATATATGTATATATATGTATGTATGTATCTATTTTGTGTATGCACTTAAGTAACCATTATCGGTCAACTGATATGTTACCACCACATGCATGGTTCCGGTGATATTGGGGGAGACGCCGTCATCGGGAGAAAAACAAAAAAACATAAACAAAAGGGAGAAAGCAGTACAAAAGAAAAAGAAAAGTAAACATAAAAGAAAAGGAAAATAATAAAAGAAAAAACAAAAGGAAAATAATAAAAGAAAAGAAAACTAAAAACTAGAAAACGAAAATAATAAATAAAAAAGAAAAATAGCAGTAGCGCTTGTCTGTGGACCAGCACTATAGCTAAGTATTTTAGAACAAAAAAACTAAAAAAAGATAGCGATAGCGGTAGCGCTTGTTTGTAAAGCAGCGCTACCGCTATTGTGAGTTAACCCCCGCCGCGCGGGCTCTCAAAATTTCACCAAGTCCTATTCCCCCCCATCTCCACCTCGCCCCTGCGCCCGCCGTCGATGCACTCGCGACCTCGCCTTCGCCCCTGCGCCCGCCGTTGACGCCCTCACGACCTCGCTGCCACCGGTCGTCGCCCATGCGCCCACCCTCGACCTCGCCGGCCATCTCCCCTGCGCCCGCCCTCGACCTAGCCGCCACCCTCGACCTCGACGCCGCCGCCATCTCCACTGCCTCGTAAACCTCTCCCTCTCCTCTTCCCTGCCCTCCTCTCTCTCTCTCTGCTCTCTGCTCTCTCTCTCTCTCATTTGAATTTAGCCTAGCTAAGTGTTGGATGTATGAACCCTAGCTAGGAGATGTAGCAGAGAGAGAGAGCAATTTAGTTTAGGGCAATTTAGCAAATTTAGTTTAGTGCAATTTAGTTTAGGGCGATTTTGTTTAGGGCAATTTAGTTTAGGAAATTTAGTTTAGGGCAATTTAGTTTAGGGAAATTTATAAAAAACAGGAGCAAATTGGTTTTTGTAGGTATAAAAAACAGTAGCTAAAATTTATAAAAACAGGAGCTAATTAGTTTTTGTAGGTATATAAATTAGCTATAGAAATAGTAGCAAAAATTTATAAAAAACTGTAGCTAATTAGGGCAGTAGCAAATATAGCTAGGGCCAATTTTTTTGGCAAATGAGCAAATTTAGCTAGGGCAAATTTGTTTTGGGCGGTAGCACATCAAACCCTAAATGATGTTTTAGGATCATATAGTCTATACAATGTTGCTGTTTTTAACACTTGGTTAATTTGCTAAGTCCTGGAAATCTGTCATATAATGTTGCCATGTTCTCTTGAGATAGCATCAAATCTGTTATATGAACTTGTGCCATTTGTCGAAAAGTATCTGAGTGGCCTATGTTTTGCTGGAATGTTGATTCATTTCCGTTCCGACAAATTTCAAGCACTCCATATGTCCACTTTTTAGCAAAGGTCATGCCGAAAATTTCCGTGATTTTCGGCATGACTTGTGCTAGAAACTAGGACATACGGAGTACCCGGGATTTGCCGGAAGGCAATGAATCAACATTCTGACCAAACATAGGCCCCTTTTTCCTCTTCATTATATCTTTTAGCTACAATTGTTGATCAATAGGAAACATGTCTACCGATGCCGAAGTCGTGGATGGTTCTGCTCGCCTCGAAGACCCCATCGAGGCAGCAAATCACTATTTTGATTACCTGGACGAACACCAAATGGGGTTGCATGGTGGCGGCAGTGGCACCAACCCCGACACTGGCACCGACAACACACCCGAGACCGGCAACGATGCTGTCGTAGCCGGTAAAGCACCGAAGAAGAAGAGGACACAAAGACGAAACGAGCTTGGCATCGGACAAATTGTGGTCACGGAGATGCACCCCAAGAATTTAGAGCCAACAGAGCTGGAGGAAGCGCGCTCGTGCTGGGGCAATCAACTTGGATGCATCCTCAGGGAAACCGCCAACATCAACGACGAGAGGTTGAGGCAGATACCACATATGGAGAACATGCTCCTAAAGAAGTTGCACAATAGGTTCTTGTTCCCCGGCCAGAATGAAGAAAAATATAAAGATCCGTGGGAAGACATCGCCATGACAAAGATAAACGACAAGGCGATGGTGACGTTCACCAACGACTTGTGCGCCTGGAAAGTTCGGGTGAAAAAGCGATTGCAAAGAATGAACCGTGGTCCAAGATTCATGCTGATAATCCGTCAATAATGGAAGAGGACTTTGCAAAATTCAAGGAGAATTGCGGTAAACAAAGTGTCAAGGCAAGGTCGGAGAAAATGAAGGCGCTCCAAGCTAGGAACGCGCCTCCCCACCGCCTTGGAAGCCATGGTTACGAGGGGAAGCGGCACGTATGGGGCAAGGAGGACGCCGAACGTGAAAGTCACGGAATCCCAGACCCCTTGGCGGAGTTCACCGACCCGCTGGAGCATGACTGGATCAGGGCCCGGTGTAAGTGGGACAAAGTCAAAAAGCTCTTTTACACGGACCCGAACACGAGGGAGTTCATGAGACTTCTGGTAATTGTTATATTACCACATTATCATATTATAGCTTCCAATCAATTCGACTGCAATTTTTGTCACATTAGTAAACCATCCATGTTCCTTTTGCAGAAAGAGCAACACCAAAAGGCAGCCGAAAGCGACGAGTCGTCACAGTCGTCGGCGAGGCCCAAGTGGGACACCCCATTCAACCGGGCCCTAAACATACTAAAGAAGGTCCCGGTGGACAAGCCGTCGTCCTATGGACGTGTGCACGGCGTCGGAGATGGTGCCTCGTGGAAGACGTGCTACCATGAGGAGCCAGAGGAAAGAAAGAAGAGACGCTCGATCGTCACTCAGCAGAGCATCGACGAGAAGGTCAAGATTGCGGTCGATAAGACCAAAGCTGAGACCAAAGAAGAGTTGCTCGGGGCCGTCAATGCAGCGGCCACTGACGCGGTGGTCAGCTTCATTCCGGCACTTTTCGGTTTCACGAAGAACAATCCAAATGCACGACCGGAGGACTTTCCCATTCCCAGCTTTGTCGGGAGCAATTCGGTGAACACCAGAGCACCAGCACCTCCTCAAGCAACCGTAAAAGGTCCCGCTCCTGTTCATAGCATCCCAACATCCGTCTCTTGCATGCTCGGTGGGCCTTCATCGCTGGCTGAGCTCGATGCCCTCACGGTAATTACACGTCATACCCTTTTCACCAGCATGTCTATAGTCTTCCGTTTCAGTTTCCTTTCGGATGTTTGACGTCGAGACATGTCTCCTTCGTAGGCCGACGACACCCCATGCACCATACTCTATGACATCAAGGGCCAGAAGGTGGTCGTGGGAAAGGCAACGGTCGTGAAGCCGAAGGACCGCATGTTCCACAACCGAGAGATGCCCGATGGCGTCTTCAAGGTTAACGTGACCAGTGTCTTTGTGGGCTTCGAGGATTTGCCTCCTCCGGTACCAGTCGATGACAATGAGACCCCTAAGATGATTGGCGCATGCAAGGGCTGGTTCTTGCCTTGGTGGAAGTCTCTTCTTCGTCTCGAGGCGCCCAGTATCACGCCAACGCCACCTTCTCAAGAAGGTATGAACACCACTCCACCTACCACATTACCTACACCTATCGTGGCGAGTGATAGTGGATGACGCGAGGCAGAGTCTCCATTAGTGCCAGATGATGTAGCCCCCCCTGTTAAACAAGCAAATGTTGATGATGACATGGAGGATGATGATGATGACCTAGACAAGTATTTCAATACCGCCTATGATGATGGAGGATTGATGGCTCAGGACAGCGAAGACTCAGGCTATCAGCATGGAGATGATGACTTGATGCTGCCTGATTTGCCGGAGCCGGAACGTCCTAAGGCGGAATGCAAAAAGTCTCTCTTCAAGCGGTCCTCGCAGGAGACGCCTCCAGATGCCGCCTGTACCCAGCAACCCCCCGAGGCCCGTCCACTGATTAGCCCAACGACACTGGGGGTGGTGGTTAGGGAAGGTATGGTGGGCTCACTACCGCCACCCGCCAAGAAGCAAAGGAGGAGACCGGACAAGAAAGGCCCTAAAGGAGCCAAAGCTGCTTCAAGCAGCTAGCCGCCTCTAGAGCCCTGGGTGGTAGACAGAATACCTGTCGAAGGTGCGCAGCGCTTCCATGACGCCGGCCAGCCGATCCTACCTGCGAAAGCGCTAGAGCACATACTGAACAATGATCTAAGGAGACTCCATGAAGATGTGCTGGCCAGAGAGAAAAGCCTTCTGGTCGCGGAAAAACCAGGATACCCGCTTTACGCTGCTCAGGTGCCGGGGTGGGAAGTTGTACGTCGAGAGATGGCCCGTGAATAAGTTCATCCTGCGATTTGACTACATCTACGACATGTTCCACATGACCAAGCTGAATTTCCAGTTCATCCGCATGTATGCGTTGTATCTGAACTACTTCATCAGGGTCGAGAACATCGAATATATCGACGTCGCGGACCCGTTCTATGCACGAGAGCTTCTTGGCAGTTTGCAAAGAGCACCGTGACTATGCGAGCAAGTACTTCGACGAATTCATGATCGCTAATAAGGACAAGGAAGTGATTCTCTTGCCTTATCATCCCACGTAAGTCATCTGCACATATCCTTTCGTAAGTGTTAATCATTCCTTTGCAAGCATGGAGGCTAATTTGAGGTGTACTTAATTTGCACAGTGGGGGGGCGCTGTCCTCATCGTTCTGTGCCCGGAATACTCCCATGTGATGTACTTGGACTCACCAAAGAACCTCAGGAAAAAGGATTACAAGCACATAAAGAGTGTTCTCGATAGTGCCCTGTTAACCTTCAGCCTGTCTGGTGGATATATCAATGTGAAAAAGTACAGGAATCGCGGGCTGGCTTTCAGTCATAAGACCAACTTCTGCTGCATCCAGCAACCGCACACCAGTATGGCTGATGGATTCTACATCATGCATCACCTGCTCGAGTACAGAAGGGATAATCAACGCCTTCGCATGTCACCTACTACCAACGATGCCAAGATTGTCAGCTGGGCCACAAGCATAGGAAGGACACCGGATCATCGAATCAGAGCTGAGTTTTATCACGTACAGTGTGAAGTTGCCCAAGTGATCATGAAGCAGGTCCTCGAACCAACAGGGATGTTCTACCATGGGCCAATCACGCGGGAAGATGTCCGAGCACTACTACTTGCTCAGCGTCTGGACCTGAAGCCTTTCAAGAAGCTCGGGTGCTTCCTCCTTGACTATGAAGATTGGACTGCCGACATGGAGGACTGATTGTTGATGACAATGTGTCACTACTGTCTTTCTATGGCAAAACTTTGAATTTATGCACGGCGAAACTATGTGATGTAACTAAACCATGGTCCTGAACTAGCGTAGATCGCTCTACTTAATTAGTTTGGGTATGAGGAACTTTGTCATTTATGTTTACTATTGGTTGCTTGTATTTTGCTCCCGGTTACCTCTTTGTTTTCTTAAGTACATTATGTTGCATATTATCGTTCAATTCATCAACTCACGATGCAGGTACATAGACCAGAGATGGCGAAGGGCTACTACACCGTGTACGTTGGGAGGGTTCCAGGAGTCTACGACCACGGGGCAGCCGCTCAGGCCCAGGTGCACAGGTACCCGGGTGCTAGCCATAGTGGGTTCCACAGCAGAGCCGAAGCGGAAAGTAGTTACTTGAGGTGGACACTCCAGCATGAGCAGGGGCGGGACTGCTGGTACTACATAGTCGCGCTCTTGCTCATGCTGATCGCTCTTCTCTTCTACATCATGGTTTAGATAGAGATGATGAAACTTGTGTGTGTGCCATGACCATGCAGTTGCACTTATTCGAGACATGACATTATCGCACTTGTGTATCGCTATTTTCGAGATCTGATGATATTTGTGTTGAATGATGATGATAATGATGATGGTATGATGAGCCTACTGTATGTCTATGATATGATGAGAATAGTGTATGTTTAGTATGATCTGATGAAACTATTGTATAGAGCCTGTATAAATACAGCACAAATACGTAGGGGGTGAGGGTCGGCGAAAGCAGGAACATTAGCAGTAGCGCTGGAAAGCACCTAGCAGTAGCGCTGGCTTAGCAGCAGCGCTTCATATGAACAAGCGCTACAGATAGTTGTTCATACCAGCGCTATACCAGCGCTACTGCTACAACTTAGCTGTAGCGCGCTAGCAGTAGCGCTGGACCCAGCGCTACTGCTATGCATATTTCAAGCGCTACTACTAGGGTTTTCCCTACTAGTGGGTGGACAAGTCAACAGAGTATGTCCAGTATTAGATTTGTTGCCCACACATAGTACAAGGTCTCCAGGATTAGAATTGCTTCCCTCACATAGTAAAAGGTCTCAGGATTAGATTTGCTGCCCTCACATAGTAAAAGGTCTCCAGGATTAGATTTGTCGCCCTCACATAGTAAAAGGTCTCCAGGATTAGATTTGCTGCCCTCACATAGTAAAAGGTCTCCAGGATTAGATTTGCTGCCCTCACATAGTAAAAGGTCTCCAGGATTAGATTTGCTGCCCTCACATAGCATGAACAAACTCGGCATCACCAGTTTATGCCTCCTTGTAGGTACATTGTGCTGATGCGTCCACTGTCGCATGTCCTTATACCAACCATTTTCTGTTATGAAGCGATCACCCTGTTACCTTAGGGACATGTCTAACCAGTGTTATTGTTAATCTAATGCCTCCAGTGATAAGATGCAATTAAACTGTGTTACAAATGGTACTCCTGCTGTTTTCCCTAGTATTATAAGTAAGTTGCTCCTTTACACTGCTGAGTGTCCTGGTGTCCCCACGGTCCCATGCCCTTGAACCAACTCTTTAGCTACTGTTGATTTACTGTATCTGGTAAACAAGCAATGCCACCATTAAAGTAATCCCATATTTGATGAATGTCATTGTTGGTCGTAATGCTTCCGGTAACATGAAGCATTGCTGATGTTTTAAAATTTCTACTGTCCTTGCATGATTGCCATGAACATAATTAAGATGCTTCTTTTCATTTCGTGTATGTTTCGTATATTCTTATTGACCAGCAATAGTTTACTTTCTATCTTTTTGTGCATATAGGGATATCCATTTCACCTTGTTGATATTGTGACCTTTTGGTGAACTGCACAAAACACCTTTTTTTAATGAGTGTCTTGTGCAGTTCAACTAAAATGTCACGTGGGCAACATCTCTCAATTTTGGTGGAACTGCACAAAATGGTGATTGGAGTTTCCAAAATCTCCATCAAGTTCTGCTGGTAATCTCGCGCAACATTTTATTAGCCTTTGCAAGATGAGCCATCACTGTCACCACAATGGAACTTTATTTTAGTGGAACTGCACAAAAGGATAAGCAAATTATAGTTGCACCTTACATGAGCCGGACAGCCAACCTTAATGTTCCTCAATTTTAGTGCAACTACTAAAGAAGAACCTGCCAGCTCACGAGAGCAAGTACTTCTTGCTAGCTGAATGATGCAATCTTTGCTTCATTTCAGGTGAACTGTAGAAAAAGGCGCATGAATTGAATCATGGAACTCTAGGCAGGCCTCATCCTAGTGGAGCTGCAGGTTGAGTTCAAGGAGTGCCACTATTATAGTAATCATGCTCTTCTTGTTTGTGCTGTGCAAATAGGAATACTCAACTACAGATGTTGTGACGGTCAAGAGCATTCGGCAAGTTCTTCGGTTGTATGACACGGCTAGCCAAGATGGATTTAATCCCGATATTCACTTTATCAAAGGGCTCTAATGGGTTGGTTCTGAATCTTGCAAGTTGGGAATCAATGAGATGTGTAGGCATATTTGTTGTACTTATTATTTGAATCTTATTTGTTGGTTATGAATCTTGCAAGCTGGGAATCAATGAGATGTGTAGGCATCTTTGTTGTACTTATTATTTGGATCTTATTTGTTGGTTCTGAATCTTGCAAGCTAGAAAACACGGCATGATGACGCAGAGGACAACAACCATAACAAACAGTTCAAACTTGGTAGTATTATCTGTGTGACAGTACGACAAATGTGCTGATCGTGTGCGTCCTGAGAATAATAATTCTAATTGTTGTGCATGTTGATCCTGTGGCACTGATAGAACGAGCCAATGCATTTCTTGTTTTAAGTATAAATTTCTATTAAAGCTAATTAAATTTAAGTAAAGTGACCACTAACTCTTGTTATTACAGTACCAATACAGACTCGCATGTGAACCGACGTGTGGCCGGAGTAGGTTTCTTAATGGAGGCGTTTGAATGCGCCGAGGGTGCATCTTCTGCCGGGCGTGCAGCGGGCGAGGGAGGGGTCGTAACTGTTGTTTCCTGTTGATAACCCACAAGTATAGGGGATCGCAACAACTGTCGAGGGTAGAGTATTCAACCCAAATTTATTGATTCGACACAAGGGGAGCCAAAGAATATTCTCAAGTATTAGCAGTTGAGTTGTCAAGTCAACCACACCTGGGTAACTTAGTATCTGCAGCAAAGTATTTAGTAGCAAAGTATTTAGTAGCAAAGTAGTATGGAAGTAACGGTAACAGCGATAAAAGTAACAGTAGTAGTTTTGTAGTAATTGTAACAGTGGCAACGGTAAAGTAACTAAGCAAAGAACAATATGTGAAAAGCTCGTAGGCATTGGATCAGTGATGGAGAATTATGTCGGATGCGATTCCTCATGCAATAGTTATTTCATAGGGTGACACAGAACTAGATCCAGTTCATCAATGTAATGTAGGCATGTATTCCGAATATAGTCATACGTGCTTATGGTAAAGAACTTGCATGACATCTTTTGTCCTACCCTCCCGTGGCAGCAGGGTCCTAATGGAAACTAAGGGATATTAAGGCCTCCTTTTAATAGAGTACCGGACCAAAGCATTAACACTTAGTGAATACATGAACTCCTCAAACTACGGTCATCACCGGCAGTGGTCCCGATTATTGTCACTTCGGGGTTGCCGGATCATAACACATAGTAGATGACTATAGACTTGCAAGATAGGATCAAGAACTCACATATATTCATGAAAACATAATAGGTTCAGATCTGAAATCATGGCACTCAGGCCCTAGTGACAAGCATTAAGCATAGCAAAGTCATAGCAACATCAATCTCAGAACATAGTGGATACTAGGGATCAAACCCTAACAAAACTAACTCGATTACATGGTAAATCTCATCCAACCCATCACCGTCCAGCAAGCCTACGATGGAATTACTCACGCACGGCGGTGAGCATCATGAAATTGGTGATGGAGGAAGGTTGATGATGACGATGGCGACGGATTCCCCTCTCCGGAGCCCCGAACGGACTCCAGATCAGCCCTCCCGAGAGAGATTAGGGCTTGGCGGCGGCTCCGTATCGTAAAATGCGATGAATCCTTCTCTCTGATTTTTTTCTCCCCGAACGTGAATATATAGAGTTGGAGTTGAGGTCGGTGGAGCACCAGGGGCCCACGAGGCAGGGGGCGCGCCCAGGGGGGTAGGCGCGCCCCCACCCTTGTGGACAGGGTGTGGGCCCCCTGGCCTTGATTCTTTTGCCAGTATTTTTATTAATTCCAAAAATATTCTCCGTGAAGTTTCAGGTCATTACGAGAACTTTTATTTCTACACAAAAATAACACCATGGCAATTCTGCTGAAAACAGCGTCAGTCCGGGTTAGTTCCATTCAAATCATGCAAGTTAGAGTCCAAAACAAGGGCAAAAGTGTTTGGAAAAGTAGATACGATGGAGACGTATCAACTCCCCCAAGCTTAAACCTTTGCTTGTCCTCAAGCAGTTCAGTTGACAAACTGAAAGTGATAAATAAAAACTTCTACAAACTCTGTTTGCTCTTGTTGTTGTAAATATGTAAATCCAGCATTCAAGTTTTCAGCAAAGATTATGAACTAACCATATTCACAATAACATTTAGATCTCATATTTAGTCATATCAATGGCATAATCAACTAGCGAAGAATAATAATAAATCTCGGATGACAACACTTTCTCAGAACAATCATAATATGATATAACAAGATGGTATCTCGCTAGCCCTTTTTGAGACCGCAAAATATGCAGAGCACCTATGAAGATCAAGGACTGACTAAACATTGTAATTCATGGTAAAAGAGATCCAGTCATAGTCATACTCAATATAAATTAATAGTAATGGATGCAAATGACAGCGGTGCTCCCCATTTGGTGCTTTTTAATAAGAGGGTGATGACTCAACATAAAATTAAACAGATAGGCCCTTCGCAGAGGGAAGCAGAGATTTGTAGAGGTGCCAGAGCTCGATTTTGAAGCAGAGATAAATAATATTTTGAGTGGCGTACTTTCATTGTCAACATAACAACTGAGAGGTCTCGATATCTTCCATGCTACACACATTATAGGCGGTTCCCAAGCAGAATGGTAAAGTTTATACTCCCCCACCACCAACAAGCATCAATCCATGGTTGGCTCGAAACAACGAGTGCCTCCAACTAGCAACAACCCTGGGGGAGTTTTGTTTGCGATTATTTCGATTTAATTTTCTTAGAGCATGGGACTGGGCATCCCGGTGACCAGCCATTTTCTCGTGAGTGAGGAGCGGAGTCCACTCCTCTTGAGAATAACCCTCCTAGCATTGAAGATACAGACAGCCCTAGTTGATACATGAGCTATTCGAGCATACAAAACAGAATTTCATTTGAAGGTTTAGAGTTTGGCACATACAAATTTACTTGGAACGGCAGGTAGATGCCGCATATAGGTGTTGGGGGGAGAGTGTGTCCACGTACCCTCGTAGACCGAAAGCGGAAGCGTTAGCACAACGCGGTTGATGTAGTCGTACGTCTTCACGATCCGACCAATCAAGTACCGAACGCACGACACCTCCGAGTTCAGCACACGTTCAGCCCGATGACGTCCCTCGAACTCCGATCCAGCCGAGTGTTGAGGGTGAGTTTCGTCAGCAGGACGGCGTGGTGACGATGATGATGTTCTACCGACGCAGGGCTTCGCCTAAGCACCGCTACGATATTATCGAGGTGGACTATGGTGGAGGGGGGCCCCGCACACGGCTAAAAGATCAATGATCCATTGTTGTGTCTTTGGGGTGCCCCCTACCCCCGTATATAAAGGAGCAAGGGGGGAGAGGCGGCCGGCCAGGAGAGGGGCACGCCAGGAGGAGTCCTACTCCCACCGGGAGTAGGACTCCCTCCCTTCCTTGTTGGATTAGGAGAAGGGGGAAAGAGGAGAGAGAGAGGAAGGAAAGGGGGGCGCCCCCCTCCTTATCCAATTCGGACTAGAGGGCGAGGGGGAGGGGCACGTGGCCTGCCCTAGCCGCCTCTCCTCTTCTCCACTAAGGCCCATGTAGGCCCATTAAACCCCCGGGGGGTTCCGGTAACCTCCCGGTACTCCGGTATATATCCGATAACCCCCGGAACCATTCCGGTGTCCGAATATAGTCGTCCAATATAGCAATCTTCATGTCTCGACCATTTCGAAACTCCTCGTCATGTCCGTGATCTCATCCGGGACTCCGAACTACCTTCGGTACATCAAAACATATAAACTCATAATATAACTGTCATCGAAACTTTAAGCGTGCGGACCCTACGGGTTCGAGAACTATGTAGACATGACCGAGACACGTCTCCGGTCAATAACCAATAGCAGAACCTGGATGCTCATATTGGCTCCCACATATTTTACGAAGATCTTTATCGATCAAACCGCATAACAACATACGTTGTTCCCTTTGTCATCGGTATGTTACTTGCCCGAGATTCGATCGTCGGTATCTCAATACCTAGTTCAATCTCGTTACCGGCAAGTCTCTTTACTCGTTCCATAATACATCATCCCGCAACTAACTCATTAGTTGCAATGTTTGCAAGGCTTAAGTGATGTGCATTACTGAGTGGGCCCAGAGATACCTCTCCGACAATCAGAGTGACAAATCCTAATCTCGAAATACGCCAACCCAACAAGTACCTTTGGAGACACCTGTAGAGCACCTTTATAATCACCCAGTCATGTTGTGACGTTTGGTAGCAAACAAAGTGTTCCTCCGGTAAACGGGAGTTGCATAATCTCATAGTCATAGGAATATGTATAAGTCATGAAGAAAGCAATAGCAGAATACTAAACGATCGTGTGCTAAGATAACGGAATGGGTCAAGTCAATCACATCATTCTCCTAATGATGTGATCCTGTTGATCAAATGACAACTCATGTCTATGGCTAGGAAACATTACCATCTTTGATCAACGAGCTAGTCAAGTAGAGGCATACTAGTGACACTCTGTTTGTCTATGTATTCACACATGTATCATGTTTCCGGTTAATAAAATTCTAGCATGAATAATAAACATTTATCATGATATAAGGAAATAAATAATAACTTTATTATTGCCTCTAGGGCATATTTCCTTCAGTCTCCCACTTACACTAGAGTCAATAATCTAGATTACACAGTAATGATTCTAACACCCATGGAGCCTTGGTGCTGATCATGTTTTGCTCGTGGAAGAGGTTTAGTCAACGGGTCTGCAACATTCAGATCCGTATGTATCTTGCAAATTTCTATGTCTCCCACCTGGACTAGATCCCTGATGGAATTGAAGCGTCTCTTGATGTGCTTGGTTCTCTTGTGAAATCTGGATTCCTTCGCCAAGGCAATTGCACCAGTATTGTCACAAAAGATTTTCATTGGACCCGATGCACTAGGTATGACACCTAGATCAGATATGAACTCCTTCATCCAGACTCCTTCATTTGCTGCTTCCGAAGCAACTACGTACTCCGCTTCACATGTAGATCCCGCCACAACGCTTTGTTTAGAACTGCACCAACTGACAGCTCCACCGTTCAATGTAAACACGTATCCGGTTTGCGATTTAGAATCGTCCGGATGAGTGTCAAAGCTTGCATCGACGTAACCATTTACGACTAGTTCTTTGTCACCTCCATAAACGAGAAACATATCCTTAGTCCTTTTCAGGTATTTCAGGATGTTCTTGACCGCTGTCCAATGATCCACTCCTGGATTACTTTGGTACCTCCCTGCTAAACTTATAGCAAGGCACACATCAGGTCTGGTATACAGCATTGCATACATGATAGAGCCTATGGCTGAAGCATATTGAACATCTTTCATCTTCTCTCTATCTTCTGCAGTGGTCGGGCATTGAGTCTTACTCAACTTCATCAAAACTTTGTGAAAGTCCTTTGCTTGATCCATTTTGAACTTCTTCAAAACTTTGTCAAGGTATGTGCTTTGTGAAAGTCCAATTAAGCGTCTTGATCTATCTCTATAGATCTTGATGCCCAATATATAAGCAGCTTCACCGAGGTCCTTCATTGAAAAACTCTTATTCAAGTATCCCTTTATGCTATCCAGAAATTCTATATCATTTCCAATCAGTAATGTCATCCACATATAATATTAGAAATGCTACAGAGCTCCCACTCACTTTCTTGTAAATACAGGCTTCTCCAAAAGTCTGTATAAAACCAAATGCTTTAATCACACTATCAAAGCGTTTATTCCAACTCCGAGAGGCTTGCACCAGTCCATAAATGGATCGCTGGAGCTTGCACACTTTGTTAGCTCCGTTTGGATCGACAAAACCTTCCGGTTGCATCATATACAACCCTTCTTCCAGAAATCCATTCAGGAATGCAGTTTTGACATCCATTTGCCAAATTTCATAATCATAAAATGCGGCAATTGCTAACATGATTCGGACAGACTTTGGCATCGCTACGGGTGAGAAAGTCTCATCTTAGTCAATCCCTTGAACTTGTCGAAAACCTTTCGCAACAAGTCGAGCTTTATAGACAGTAACATTACCGTCAGCGTTAGTCTTCTTCTTGAAGATCCATTTATTCTCAATGGCTTGCCGATCATCGGGCAAGTCAACCAAAGTCCACACTTTGTTCTCATACATGGATCCCATCTCAGATTTCATGGCCTCAAGCCATTTTGCGGAATCTGGGCTCACCATCGCTTCTTCATAGTTCATAGGTTCGTCATGGTCTAGTAACATAACCTCCAGAACAAGATTACAGTACCACTCTGGTGCGGATCTTACTCTGGTTGACCTACGAGGTTCATTAACAACTTGATCTGAAGTTTCATGATCATCATCATTAACTTCCTCACTAATTGGTGTAGGTGTCACACGAACCGGTTTCTGTGATGAACTACTTTCCAATAAGGGAGCAGGTTCAGTTACCTCATCAAGTTCTACTTTCCTCCCACTCACTTCTTTCGAGAGAAACTCCTTCTCTAGAACGATTCCAAATTTAGCAACAAAAGTCTTGCCTTTGGATCTTTGATAGAAGGTGTACCCAACAGTCTCTTTGGGTGTCCTATGAAGACACATTTTTCCGATTTGGGTTCGAGCTTATCAGGTTGAAGCTTTTTCACATAAGCATCGCAGCCCCAAACTTTAAGAAACGACAACTTTGGTTTCTTGCCAAACCACAGTTGATAAGGCGTCATCTCAACGGATTTCGATGGTGCCCTATTTAACGTGAATACAGCCGTCTCTAAAGCATAACCCCAAAACGATAGCGGTAAATCAGTAAGAGACATCATAGATCGCACCATATATAGTAAAGTACGATTACGACGTTCAGACACACCATTATGCTGTGGTGTTCCGGGTGGCGTGAGTTGCGAAACTATTCCGCATTGTTTCAAATGAAGACCAAACTCGTAACTCAAATATTCTCCTCCACGATCAGATCGTAGAAACTTTATTTTCTTGTTACGATGATTTTCAACTTCACTCTGAAATTCTTTGAACTTTTCAAATGTTTCAGACTTATGTTTCATTAAGTAGATATACCCATATCTGCTTAAATCATCTGTGAAGGTGAGAAAATAATGATACCCACCGCGAGCCTCAATATTCATCGGACCACATACATCTGTATGTATGATTTCCAACAAATCTGTTGCTCGCTCCATAGTTCCGGAGAACGGCGTTTTAGTCATCTTGCCCATGAGGCACGGTTCACAAGTACCAAGTGATTCATAATCAAGTGGTTCCAAAAGTCCATCAGTATGGAGTTTCTTCATGCGCTTTACACCGATATGACCTAAACGGCAGTGCCACAAATAAGTTGCACTATCACTATCAACTCTGCTCTTTTGGCTTCAATATTATGAATATGTGTATCACTACTATCGAGATTCAAAAAAAATAGACCACTCTTCAAGGGTGCATGACCATAAAAGATATTACTCATAAATAGAACAACCATTATTCTCTGATTTAAATGAATAACCGTCTCGCATCAAACAAGATCCAGATATAATGTTCATGCTCAACGCTGGCACCAAATAACAATTATTCAGGTCTAAAACTAATCCCGAAGGTAGATGTAGAGGTAGCGTGCCGACCGCGATCACATCGACTTTGGAACCATTTCCCACACGCATCGTCACCTCATCCTTAGTCAATCTTCGCTTAATCCGTAGTCCCTGTTTCGAGTTGCAAATATTAGCAACAGAACCAGTATCAAATACCCAGGTGCTACTGCGAGCATTAGTAAGGTACACATCAATAACATGTATATCACATATACCTTTGTTCACCTTGCCATCCTTCTTATCCGCCAAATACTTGGAGCAGTTCCGCTTCCAGTGGCCAGTCTGTTTGCAGTAGAAGCACTCATTCTCAGGCTTAGGTCCAGACTTGGGTTTCTTCTCCTGAGCAGCAACTTGTTTGTTGTTCTTCTTGAAGTCCCCCTTCTTCTTCCCTTTGCCTTTTTTCTTGAAACTAGTGGTCTTGTTGACCATCAACACTTGATGCTCCTTCTTGATTTCTACCTCCGTAGCCTTTAGCATTGCGAAGAGCTCGGGAATTGTCTTATCCATCCCTTGCATGTTATAGTTCATCACGAAGCTCTTGTAGCTTGGTGGCAGTGATTGAAGAATTCTGTCAATGACGCTATCATCCGGAAGATTAACTCCCAGAATCAAGTGATTGTTATACCTAGACATTTTGAGTATATGCCCACTGACAGAACTATTCTCCTCCATCTTACAGCTGTAGAACTTATTGGAGACTTCATATCTCTCAATCTGGGCATTTGCTTGAAATATTAACTTCAACTCCTGGAACATCTCATATGCTCCATGATGTTCAAAACGTCATTGAAGTCCCGGTTCTAAGCCGTAAAGCATGGCACACTGAACTATCGAGTAGTCATCAGCTTTGCTCTGCCAGACGTTCATAACGTCTGGTGTTGCTCCTGCAGCAGGTCTGGCACCTAGCGGTGCTTCCAGGACGGAATTCTTCTGTGCAGCAATGAGGATAATCCTCAAGTTACGGACCCAGTCAGTGTAATTGCTACCATCATCTTTCAACTTTGCTTTCTCAAGGAACGCATTAAAATTCAACGGAACAACAGCACGGGCCATCTATCTACAATCTCTATCTACAATCAACATAGACAAGCAAAATACTATCAGGTACTAAGTTCATGATAAATTTAAGTTCAATTAATCATATTACTTAAGAACTCCCACTTAGATAGACATCCCTCTAATCCTCTAAGTGATCACGTTATCCAAATCAACTAAACCATGTCTGATCATCACGTGAGATGGAGTAGTTTCAATGGTGAACATCACTATGTTGATCATATCTACTATATGATTCACGGTCGACCTTTCGGTCTCCGTATTCCGAGGCCATGTCTGTTATATGCTAGGCTCGTCAAGTTTAACCTGAGTATTCCGCGTGTGCAACTGTTTTGCACCCGTTGTATTTGAACATAGAGCCTATCACACCTGATCATCACATGGTGTCTCAGCACGAAGAACTTTCGCAACGGTGCATACTCAGGGAGAACACTTATACCTTGATAATTTAGTGAGAGATCATCTTATAATGCTACCATCAATCAAAGCAAGATAAGATGCATAAAATATAAACATCACATGCAATCAATATAAGTGATATGATATGGCCATCATCTTCTTGTGCTTGTGATCTCCATCTCCGAAGCACCGTCATGACCACCATCGTCACCGGCGCGACACCTTGATCTCCATCGTAGCATCATTGTCGTCTCGCCAATATTGTGCTTCTACGACTATCGCTACCGCTTAGTGATAAAGTAAAGCATTACAGAGCGATTGCATTGCATACAATAAAGCGACAACCATATGGCTCCTGCCAGTTGCCGATAACTCGGTTACAAAACATGATCTTCTCATACAATAAAATTTAGCATCATGCTTTGACCATATCACATCACAACATGCCCTGCAAAAACAAGTTAGACGTCCTCTACTTTGTTGTTGCAAATTTTACGTGGCTGCTACGGGCTGAGCAAGAACCGTTCTTACCTACGCATCAAAACCACAACGATAGTTTGTCAAGTTGGTGTTGTTTTAACCTTCACAAGGACCGGGCGGAGCCACACTCGGTTCAACTAAACTTGGAGAAACTGACACCCGCTAGTCACCTGTGTGCATAGCACGGCGGTAAAACCAGTCTCGCGTAAGCGTACGCATAATGTCGGTCCGGGGCGCTTCATCTAACAATACTGCCGAACCAAAGTATGACATGCTGGTAAGCAGTATGAATTATATCGCCCACAACTCACTTGTGTTCTACTCGTGCATATGACATCTACGCATAAAACCTGGCTCTGATGCCACTGTTGGGGAACGTAGTAATTTCAAAAAAATTCCTACGCACACGCAAGATATGGTGATGCATAGCAACGAGAGGGGAGAGTGTGTCCACGTACCCTCGTAGACCGAAAGCGGAAGCGTTAGCACAACGCGGTTGATGTAGTCGTACGTCTTCACGATCCGACCGATCAAGTATCGAACGCATGGCACCTCCGAGTTCAGCACACTTTCAACCCGATGACGTCCCTCGAACTCCGATCCAGCCGAGTGTTGAGGGAGAGTTTCGTCAGCACGACGGCGTGGTGAAGATGATGATGTTCTACCGATGCAGGGCTCCGCCTAAGCACCGCTATGATATTATCGAGGTGGACTATGGTGGAGGGGGACACCGCACACGGCTAAAAGATCAATGATCAATTGTTGTGTCTTTGGGGTGCCCCTGATGTCTACTACGCAACCTTCTTCTTGTAGACGTTGTTGGGCCTCCAAGTGCAGAGGTTTGTAGGACAGTAGCAAATTTCCCTCAAGTGGATGACCTAAGGTTTATCAATCCGTGTGAGGCGTAGGATGAAGATGGTCTCTCTCAAATAACCCTGCAACCAAATAACAAAGAGTCTCTTGTGTCCCCAACACACCCAAATACAATGGTAAATTGTATAGGTGCACTAGTTCGGCGAAGAGATGGTGATACAAGTGCAATATGGATGGTAGATATGAGTATTTGTAATCTGAAAAATATAAAAACAACAAGGTAACTAATGATAAAAGTGAGAACGAACGGTATTGCAATGCTAGGAAACAAGGCCTAGGGTTCATACTTTCACTAGTGCAAGTTCTCTCAACAATAATAACATAATTGGATCATATAACTATCCCTCAACATGCAACAAAGAGTCACTCCAAAGTCACTAATAGCGGAGAACAAATGAAGAGATTATGGTAGGGTACGGAACCACCTCAAAGTTATTCTTTCCAATCAATCCGTTGGGCTATTCCTATAAGTGTCACAAACAGCCCTAGAGTTCGTACTAGAATAACACCTTAAGACACAAATAGACCAAAACCCTAATGTCACCTAGATACTCCAATGTCACCTCAAGTATCCGTGGGTATGATTATATGATATGCATCACAAAATCTCAGATTCATCTATTCAACAAACACATAGAACCTCAAAGAGTGCCCAACAGTTTCTACCGGAGAATCAAGACGAAAACGTGTGCCAACCCCTATGCATAGGTTCATGGGCGGAACCCGCAAGTTGATCAACAAAACATACATCAAGTGAATCACGTGATATCCCATTGTCACCACAGATACGCACGGCAAGACATACATCAAGTGTTCTCAAATCATTAAAGACTCAATCCGATAAGATTACTTCAAAGGGAAAACTCAATCCATTACAAGAGAGTAGAGGGGGAGAAGAAACATAAGATCCAACTATAATAGCAAAGCTCGCGATACATCAAGATCGTGCCAAATCAAGAATACGAGAGAGAGAGAGAGAGAGAGATCAAACACATAGCTACTAGTACATACCCTCAGCCCCGAGGGTGAACTACTCCCTCCTCGTCATGGAGAGCGCCGGGATGATGAAGATGGCCACCGGTGAGGGATCCCCCCTCCGGCAGGGTGCCGGAACAGGCTCCCGAGAGGTTTTTGGTGGCTACAGAGGCTTGCGGCGGCGGAACTCCAGATCTATTATGTTCCCCGAAGGTTTTAGGGTATATTGGTATATATAGGAGGAAGAAGTACGTCAGGGGATCCACAAGGGGCCCACGAGGGTGGAGGGCGCGCCCTAGGGGGTGGGCGCGCCCCCTACCTCGTGGCTCCCTCATTTCTTTCCTGACGTGCACTCCAAGTCTATCGGGTAGCTTTCCTTCCAAAAATAACTTCTCCAGAAGGTTTCATTCCGTTTCGACTCCGTTTGATATTCCTTTTCTTCGAAACACTGAAACGAGGGAAAAAACAGGAACTGGCACTGGGCTCTGGGTCAATAGGTTAGTCCCAAAAATAATATAAAAGTGTAAAGCCCATAAACATCCAAAACAGATAATATAATAGCATGGAACAATCAAAAATTATAGATACGTTGGAGACGTATCAGCATCCCCAAGCTTAATTCCTGCTCGTCCTCGAGTAGGTAAATGATAAAAACATAATTTTTGATGTGGAATGCTACTTGGCATAATTTCAATGTAATTCTTCTTAATTGTGGTATGAATATTCAGATCCATAAGATTCAAAACAAAAGTTTAATATTGACATGAAAATAAAAATACTTCAAGCATACTAACTAAGCAATTATGTCTTCTCAAAATAACATGGCCAAAGAAAGTTATCTCTACAAAATCATATAGTCTAGCTATTCTCTATCTTCACCACACAAAATATTTAAATCATGCACAACCCCGATGACAAGCCAAGCAATTGTTTCATACTTTTAACATTCTCAAACTTTTTCAATCTTCATGCAATACATGAGCGTGAGCCATGGACATAGCACTATATGTGGAATAGAATGGTGGTTGTGGAGAAGACAAAAAGGAGGGAGAAGATAGTCTCACATCAACTAGGCGTATCAATGGGCTATGGAGATGCCCATTAATAGATATCAATGTGAGTGAGTAGGGATTGCCATGCAACGGATGCACTAGAGCTATAAGTATATGAAAGCTCATCAAGAGAAACTAAGTGGGTGTGCATCCAACTCCCTTGCTCACGAAGACCTAGGGCATTTTGAGGAAGCCCATCATTGGAATATACAAGCCAAGTTCTATAATGTAAAATTCCCACTAGTATATGAAAGTGACAACATAGGAGACTCTCTATCATGAAGATCATGGTGCTACTTTGAAGCACAAGTGTGGAAAAATGATAGTAGCATTGTCCCTTCTCTCTTTTTCTCTCATTTTTTTATTTTTTTTTGGGACTTTTCTCTTTTTTATGGCCTCTTTTTTTCTCTTTTTTTTAATTTTTCGTCCGGAGTCTCATCCCGACTTGTGGGGGAATCATAGTCTCCATCATCCTTTCCTCACTGGGACAATGCTCTAATAATGATGATCATCACACTTTTATTTACTTACAACTCAAGAATTGCAACTCAATACTTAGAACAACAATATGACTCTATGTGAATGCCTCCGGCGGTGTACCGGGATATGCAATGACTCATGAGTGACATGTATGAAAGAATTATGAAAGGTGGCTTTGCCACAAATATGATGTCAACTACATGATCATGCAAAGCAATATGACAATGATGAAGCGTGTCATAATAAACAGAACGATGGAAAGTTGCATGGCAATATATCTCGGAATGGCTATGGAAATGCCATAATAGGTAGGTATGGTGGCTGTTTTGAGGAAGGTATATGGTGGGTGTATGATACCGGCGAAAAGTGCGCGGTATTAGAGAGGCTAGCAATGGTGGAAGGATGAGAGTGCGTATAATCCATGGACTCAACATTAGTCACAAAGAACTCATATACTTATTGCAAAAATCTACAAGTTATCAAAGCAAAGTATTACGCGCATGATCCTAGGGGGATAGATTGGTAGGAAAAGACCATCGCTCGTCCCCGACCGCCACTCATAAGGAAGACAATCAATAAATAAATCATGCTCTGACTTCATCACATAACGGTTCACCATACGTGCATGCTACGGGAATCACAAACTTTAACACACGCATTTCTCAAATTCACAACTACCCAACTAGCATGACTCTAATATTACTACCTCCATATCTCAAAACAATCATCAAGCATCAAACTTCTCTTAGTATTCAACACACTCATAAGAAAGTTTTTACTATTCTTGAATACCTAGCATATTAGGATTAAGCAAATTACCATGATATTTAAGACTCTCAAAATAATATAAGTGAATCATGAGAGTTCATCTATTTCTTCAAAATAAAACCACCATTGTGCTCTAAAAGATATAAGTGAAGCACTAGAGCAAACCACAAATTACTCTGAAAGATATAAGTGAAGATCAATGAGTAGTCGAATAATTATGCAACTATGTGAAGACTCTCTAACATTTAAGAATTTCAGATCTTGGTATTTTATTCAAACAGCAAGCAAAGCTAAAGAAAATAAAATGACGCTCCAAGCAAAACACATATCATGTGGTGAATAAAAATATAGCTCCAAGTAAAGTTACCGATGAACGAAGACGAAAGAGGGGATGCCATCCGGGGCATCCCCAAGCTTAGGCTCTCGGTTATCCTTGAATATTACCTTGGGGTGCCTTGGGAATCCCCAAGCTTAGGCTCTTGCCACTCCTTATTCCATAGTCCATCGAATCTTTACCCAAAACTTGAAAACTTCACAACACAAAACTTAACAGAAAACTCGTAAGCTCCGTTAGCGAAACAAAACAAAACACCACTTCAAGGTACTGTAATGAACCCATTATTTATTTATATTGGTGTTAAACCTACTGTATTCCAACTTCTCTATGCTTTATAAACTATTTTACTAGCCATAGATTCATCAAAATAAGCAAGCAACACAATGAAAACAGAATCTGTCAAAAAGAGAACAGACTGTAGTAATCTGTATCAAACGTATACTTCTGGAACTCCAAAAATTCTAAAATAAATTGGTGGACCTGAGGAATTTGTCTAGTAATCATCTGCAAAAATAATCAACTAAATAGCACTCTCCAGCAAAAAGTTGAAGCAAATCTCGTGAGCGCTAAAGTTTCTGTTTTTTACAGCATGATCATAAAGACTTCACCCAAGTCTTCCCAAAGGTTCTACTTGGCACAAACACTAATTAAAACATAAAGCCACATCTAAACAGAAGCTAGAAGGATTATTTATTACTAAACATAACCAAAAAGCAAGAAATTAAAATAAAGTTGGGTTGCCTCCCAACAAGCGCTATCGTTTAACGCCCCTAACTAGGCATGATGATTTCAATGATGCTCGCATAAAAGATAAGAATTGAAGCATAAAGAGAGCATCATGAAGAATATGACTAGCACATTTAAGTCTAACCCACTTCCTATGCATAGGGATTTTGTGAGCAAACAACTTATGGGAACAATAATCAACTAGCATAGGAAGGCAAAACAAGCATAACTTCAAAACTTTAAGCACATAGAGAGGAAACTTGATATTATTGCAATTCCTACAAGCATATATTCCTCCCTCATAATAATTTTCAGTAGCATCATGAATGAATTCAACAATATAACCAGCACCTAAAGCATTCTTTTCATGATCTACTTGCATAGAAATTTTACTACTCTCCACATAAGCAAAATTCTTCTCATTCGGAATAGTGGGAGTATCATAAGAGACTTGAATACTATAAATTGTTTCCACATTAAAAGAGTAATGTTCAGAAAAGGGTAATCATAATCATGACAAGTTTTATAAATATAATCATCACTACTTTTTATATCATAAGTTTCATCACAATAATCATCATAAGTAGCAACTTTGTTCTCATCATAATCAATTGAAACCTCTTCCGAAATAGTGGATACATCACTAAATAAAGTCATGACCTCTTCAAATCCACTTTCATAAATATTATAAGATTCAACATCCTCCAAAATAGTGGGATCATTACTTCCTAAATTTGACACTCTTCCAAACCCACTTTCATCAATATAATTATCATAAGTAGGACGCATGCTATCATCATTATTAATTTGCATATCAAAACTTGGGAGGCTAAAAATATCATCTTCATTAAACGTAGCATCCCCAAGCTTGGGACAAACATTAATTGCAGCAAATATATTCTCAAAAACATCATCTTCATCAAACATAGCATCCCCAAGCTTGGGCCTTTTCATATCATAATCATAATCACTCTCATCATTAATAGTATGGATAGCACCAATAGTATAGCAATTGTCATATTCCAAGCAAGTGCCAAAAAGATTTTCAAGATCATAAGAAGTATCATTATCTTCCCAATCATAATCATCACAACAAGCAATAGGCATAACGAGATCATCATCAAGTGCATCATCTTCATTTTCATGAGGCACAACAATAATAGGAGCAACATTATTTGGGGGAGATATCTTTTTACCTCTCTTCCTTTTTCTTTTCTTCTTCTTCACCTCATGTGTGGGTTCAATCCTCTTTTTGGAGCTCCTTATTAATAAGATTGGTTGAATAGAAGGCTCCTCCTCATTACCTGATTCATCATAAGAAATAATAGGAGGATATTGGGAAGTCTCTTCCCTTTCATTAGTATTATCTTCATCTTCTATTTGTTTTCTTTTCTTTATGTATTTGGCAATATAAGGATTTTCAATGCAATTCACCGCACAATACATATAAATTTCTTCTAGATCAAAACCAAGAAGTTTATAACGGGCAAATTCTGAAAGATGCCTAGTTATATGTTTCATTTCTTCGCAACCCATAAGCAAGCTAAGTTCATTATAATGTGCAAGGGAAATCAACTCATCACAACTTTTGGACATGATTAGATCATGAACAATTTGCATCGGATAGCTAAATGACCACTTTCGTTGCAAAGTTCACAAGTACGGCCAAGAAAATTTAAATTTTCAGCACAATCATCTAGCCTTTCTTGCAACAATTTAGTTTCTAAATGCTTATGCCTCTTGCAATATCTATCTTCCCTATTCGGTGTGTACTTGCAAACCCAATGCACTCCACAAAAATTGACATGTTTATCGGAGGCATTTTCATCATAACTAGTGCAATCATCATTAGTACTATGGATATTCAAGGAGTTCATACTAACAACATTGCAACCATGCTCATCATTCAAAGATTTAGTGCCAAACATTTTAATACATTCTTCTTCTAACACTTTGGCACAATTTTCCTTTCCATCATACTCACGAAAGATATTAAAAAGATGAAGCGTATGAGACAAACTCAATTCCATTTTTTTGTACTTTTCTTTTATAGACTAAACTAGTGATAAAACCAGAAACTAAAAGATTCGATTGCAATATCTAAAGATATACCTTCAAGCACTCACCTCCCTGGCAACGGCGCCAGAAAAGAGCTTGATGTCTACTACGCAACCTTCCTCTTGTAGACGTTGTTGGGCCTCCAAGTGTAGAGGTTTGTAGGACAGTAGCAAATTTCCCTCAAGTGGATGACCTAAGGTTTATCAATCCGTGGGAGGTGTAGGATGAAGATGGTCTCTCTCAAACAACCCTGCAACCAGATAACAAAGAGTCTCTTGTGTCCCCAACACACCCAAATACAATGGTAAATTGTATAGGTGCACTAGTTCGGCGAAGAGATGGTGATACAAGTGCAATATGGATGATAGATATGAGTATTTCTAATCTGAAAATATAAAAACAGCAAGGTAACTAATGATAAAAGTGAGCACAAATGGTATTGCAATGCTAGGAAACAAGGCCTAGGGTTCATACTTTCACTAGTGCAAGTTCTCTCAACAATAATAACATAATTGGATCATATAACTATCCCTCAACATGCAACAAAGAGTCACTCCAAAGTCACTAATAGCGGAGAACCAATGAAGAGATTATGGTAGGGTACGAAACCACCTCAAAGTTATTCTTTCCAATCAATCCGTTGGGCTATTCCTATAACTGTCACAAACAGCCCTAGAGTTCGTACTAGAATAACACCTTAAGACACAAATCAACCAAAACCCTAATGTCACCTAGATACTCCAATGTCACCTCAAGTATATGTGGGTATGATTATACGATATGCATCACAAAATCTCAGATTCATCTATTCAACCAACACATAGAACCTCAAAGAGTGCCCCAAAGTTTCTACCAGAGAATCAAGACGAAAACGTGTGCCAACCCCTATGCATAGGTTCATGGGCGGAACCCGCAAGTTGATCACCAAAACATACATCAAGTGAATCACGTGATATCCCATTGTCACCACAGATACGCACGGCAAGACATACATCAAGTGTTCTCAAATCATTAAAGACTCAATCCGATAAGATTACTTCAAAGGGAAAACTCAATCCATTACAAGAGAGTAGAGGGGGAGAAGAAACATAAGATCCAACTATAATAGCAAAGCTCGCGATACATCAAGATCGTGCCAAATCAAGAACACGAGAGAGAGAGAGAGAGATCAAACACATAGCTACTGGTACATACCCTCAGCCCCGAGGGTGAACTACTCCCTCCTCGTCATGGAGAGCGCCGGGATGATGAAGATGGCCACCGGTGAGGGATCCCCCCTCCGGCAGGGTGCCAGAACGGGCTCCCGAGAGGTTTTTGGTGGCTACAGAGGCTTGCGGCAGCGGAACTCCAGATCTATTCTGTTCCCCGAAGGTTTTAGGGTATATTGGTATATATAGGAGGAAGAAGTACGTCACGGGAGCCACGAGGGGCCCACGAGGGTGGAGGGCGCGCCCTAGGGGGGTGGGCGCGCCCCCTACCTCGTGGCTCCCTCGTTTCTTTCCTGACGTGCACTCCAAGTCTATCGGGTAGCTTTCCTTCCAAAAATAACTGCTCCAGAAGGTTTCATTCCGTTTCGACTCCGTTTGATATTCCTTTTCTTCGAAACACTGAAACAAGGGGAAAAACATGAACTGGCACTGGGCTCTCGGTCAATAGGTTAGTCCCAAAAGTAATATAAAAGTGTTTAATAAATCCCATAAACATCCAAAACAGATAATATAATAGCATGGAACAACCAAAAATTATAGATACGTTGGAGACGTATCACCCCCCTAACCCCGTATATAAAGGAGCAAGGGGGGAGAGGCGGCCAGCCAGGAGAGGGGCGCGCCAGGAGGAGTCCTACTCCCACCGGGAGTAGGACTCCCTCCCTTCCTTGTCGGATTAGGAGAAGGGGGAAAGAGGAGAGAGAGAGGAAGGAAAGGGGGGCACGTGGCCTGCCCTAGCCGCCTCTCCTCTTCTCCACTAAGGCCCATGTAGGCCCATTAAACCCCCAGGGGGTTCCGGTAACCTCCCGGTACTACGGTATATATCCGATAACCCCCGGAACCATTCCGGTGTCCGAATATAGTCGTCCAATATATCAATCTTCATGTCTCGACCATTTCGAGACTCCTCATCATGTCCGTGATCTCATCCGGGACTCCGAACTATCTTCGGTACATCAAAACATATAAACTCATAATATAACTATCATCAAAACTTTAAGCGTGCGGACCCTACGGGTTCGAGAACTATGTAGACATGACCGAGACACGTCTCCGGTCAATAACCAATAGCGGAACCTGGATGCTCATATTGGCTCCCACATATTCTACGAAGATCTTTATCGGTCAAACCGCATAACAACATATGTTGTTCCCTTTGTCATTGGTATGTTACTTGCCCGAGGTTCGATCGTCGGTATCTCAATACCTAGTTCAATCTCATTACCGGCAAGTCTCTTTACTCGTTACGTAATACATCATCCCGCAACTAACTCATTATTTGCAATGTTTGCAAGGCTTAAGTGATGTGCATTACCGAGTGGGCCTAGAGATACCTCTCCGACAATCGGAGTGACAAATCCTAATCTCGGAATACGCCAACCCAACAAGTACCTTTGGAGACACCTGTAGAGCACCTTTATAATCACCCAGTTACGTTGTGACGTTTGGTAGCACACAAAGTGTTCCTCCGGTAAACGGGAGTTGCATAATCTCATAGTCATAGGAACATGTATAAGTCATGAAGAAAGCAATAGCAGAATACTAAACGATCGTGTGCTAAGCTAACGGAATGGGTCAAGTCAATCACATCATTCTCCTAATGATGTGATCCGGTTGATCAAATGACAACTCATGTCTATGGCTAGGAAACATAACCATCTTTGATCAACGAGCTAGTCAAGTAGAGGCATACTAGTGACACTCTGTTTGTCTATGTATTCACACATGTATCATGTTTCCGGTTAATACAATTCTAGCATGAATAATAAACAGTTATCATGATATAAGGAAATAAATAATAACTTTATTATTGCCTCTAGGGCATATTTCCTTCAATAGGAAGGTATAGTGGACTCATATGGAATGACTTTGGGGTTTATGGAAGTGGATGCACAAGCAGTATTCCCGCTTAGTACAAGTGAAGGCTAGAAAAAGACTGGGAAGCAACCAACTAGAGAGCGACAACAGTCATGAACATGCATTAGAATTAATAAACATTGAGTGCAAGCATGAGTAGGATATAATCCACCATGAACATAAATATCGTGAAGGCTATGTTGATTTTGTTTCAACTACATGTGTGAACATGTGCCAAGTCGAGTCACTCGAATCATTCAAAGGAGGATACCACCCCATCATACCACATCACAACCATTTTAATAGCATGTTGGCACGCAAGGTAAACCATTATAAACTCCTAGCTAATTAAGCATGGCATAAGCAACTATAATCTCTAATTGTCATTGCAAACATGTTCATTCATAATGGGCTGAATGAGGAATGATGAACTAATCATATTTACAAAAACAAGAGAGGTTGAGTTCATACCAGCTTTTCTCATCTCAATCAGTCCATCATATATCGTCATTATTGCCTTTCACTTGCACGACCGAACGGTGTGAATAATAATAATAGTGCACGTGCATTGGACTAAGCTGGAATCTGCAAGCATCTGACACACAGGAGAAGACAAGATAATATGGGCTCTTTGTTAAATCAACAATAACGCATATAAGAGCCACTTCAAGATTTTCGTCATTATGGTCTTCTTCTCTCGACCCCAAAGAAAAGAAAAGAAATAAAACTATTTACACGGGAAAGCTCCCAACAAGCAAAAGAAGAACGGGAAATCTTTTTGGGTTTTATTTTTAATTACTACTACTACAGGCATGGAAAGTAAACTAGCTAAAAGCTACAACTAAATTTTTTTGTTTTTCTTAAGGTTTATCAAACACACAAGAAGAAAGCATAAAAAGGAAAATAAACTAGCATGGATAGAACAATAAAAAAGTATGAGCACCGACAACTAGCATGAGTGTGTGAACATGAATGTAATGTCGGTGAGAAATACGTACTCCCCCAAGCTTAGGCTTTTGGCCTAAGTTGGTCTGGAGCCACGGCTGGCCTGGCGGATATCCCAAATTATAGCTGGGGTCGTACTGAGAAGCAGCAGCTATTGCATCATGAGCTGCCGCTTGGAGGCGAGCTGCCTCCGTCCTCCTCTTATACTCGTTCGCCTCCTCCCTGGTTATAATATATCTCCCTTTTTCCTGAAAGTCAAAGAAAGTAGGAGCAGGGAGAGCAACATGGAAAGTGCGGCGCCTGTCAAACATTAGTAGGTACTAGAGAGGCTGTTCATTCCTCTCAATAAATTGATGGCAAACCATAGCATCATAATCTAGATAAGCGGATGGCAATTCCATATCATTTTCATGTATGGTTATCTCAAGAAAATTAGCCACACGGGTTGCATAAATACCACCAAACAAGTCTCCACTTAAGCCATTATTATGCAACCTTCGTGCAACAATGGCCCCCAAGTTATATTGTTTATCTCGTAAAACAACACTCTTGAGAACACTAAGGTCAGGAACACACATGTGACATGCCTCATCCTTACCATTTATGCATCTACCTATAAAGAGAGCAAAATAATGTATAGCAGGAAAATGAATGCTCCCTATGGTAGCTTGTGTTATCTCTATAGATCCCCCACAGTAATACTAGCAAGAAAATCTTTAAACTCAGATTTGCGAGGTTCACTAGCACTACCCCATTGTGGAAGTTTGCAAGTAGTATTAAAATCTTCTAAGTCCATAGTGTAAGATTTACCATAGAGATCAAATAGGACAGTGTGAGAATTACGTGAAGATGAAAATTTGAACCTTCTCACAAAGGAATAAGTTAGATAATAATATTGAGGGCACTTATCTAGCATGAAGCCCTCAAGTTCAGCATTACGCACATATGCGTCAAATTCCTCCTTAGTTCCTACTCAAACCATGAAATCTTCTGACGGCCATTCACAAGGCCGCACTTCAGCTTCTCTTGGTGGTTCCTGGTCCGGCTCACGTATTGCGGGCCTGGGTCCTTGCTTCCTTGAAGAACCACCTTGGTACAATTTCCTAAACATATTTCTTCCTCTGAAAATTTTAGTAACTCAAAATAAAAGTGAACCAAACTCAAAAAAATTGATAGCAACTAATCCCACAAGTGCTTAGAGACTATATCATGCATTAGAAGTACTTGGGACCATATAAATTTGACATGCAAGCTCAAGAACAGGGTCACCTAGGCAGCAAAAATTTGCAATGAATAAAGCACTAGAACAAAAACTAATTGGACCATTGGAGGAGTCACATACCAAAGAACAATCTCCCAAAGCAGTTTTGTGAGTGGAGCTTTGAGCAAGGAGATCGAAAATCGCAGCAAGATGAGCTAGAACTCGTGCTTGAGCTGGTTGGTGATTTTTTTTGGAGGAAGGAGTGTGTGGTGGCTGGAATAAGTGGAGGGGGGCCACCAGGGGCCCACGAGGCAGGGGGCGCGCCCAGGGGGGTGGGCGCGCCCTGGACCCTCGTGGCCAGGTGCTTGCTCCCCCTGATGTGTTCTCAGTGCCAGATATTCTCAAATATTCTATAAAAAATCATATTTCATTTTCAGGGCATTTGGAGAACTTTTATTTTCGGGGTATTCTTTATTGCACGGATAATTCAGAAAATAGACAGAAAATAATATTTTGCTTTATTTAATCTAAATAACAGAAAGTAAAAGGAGGGTACAGAAGGTTGTGCTCTCTAACTTCATCCATCTCATGTTCATCAAAAGGAATCCACTAACAAGGTTGATCAAGTCTTGTTAACAAACTCTTTTTGAATAACATGGAAACGGAGAAATTTCGAATAACACTAGGTTACCTCAACAGGGATATGCACATCCCCCACAATAAGAATATCATATTTCTTTTTGATAGTAGCAAGAGGAAATTAAAAACCTCCAATAATAATCGACGACATTTTTCCAACAGAATTGATATTGTGGACTTGAGGTTGTTTCCTCGGAAAGTGTACTCTACGCTCATTACCATTAACATGAAAAGTGACATTGCCTTTGTTGCAACCAATAACAGCCCCTGCAGTATTCAAAAAGGGTCTACCAAGGATAATCGACATACTATCGTCCTCAGGAATATCAAGAATAACAAAGTCCGTTAAAATAGTAACGTTTGCAACCACAACAGGCACATCCTCACAAATACCGACAGGTATAGCAGTTGATTTATCGGCCATTTGCAACGATATTTTAGTAGGTGTCAACTTATTCAAATCAAGTCTACGATATAAAGAGAGAGGCATAACACTAACACCGGCTCCAAGATCACATAAAGCAGTTCTAACATAGTTTCTTTTAATGGAGCATGGTATAGTTGGTACTCCTGGATCTCCTAGTTTCTTAGTTATTCCACCTTTTAAAGTATATTAGCAAGCATGGTGGAAATTTCAGCTTCCGGTATCTTTCTCTTATTTGTGACAATATCTTTCATGTACTTAGCATAAGGATTCATTTTAAGCATATCAGTAAAACGCATACGCAAAAAGATAGGTCTAATCATTTCAGCAAAGTGCTCAAAATCCTCATCATCCTTTTTCTTGGACGGTTTGGGAGGAAAAGGCATGGGTTTCTGAACCCATGGTTCTCTTTCTTTACCGTGCTTCCTAGCAACAAAGTCTCTCTTATCATAACATTGATTCTTTGATTGTGGGTTATCAAGATCAACAGCAGGTTCAATCTCTACATCATTGTTATCGCTAGGTTGAGCATCAACATGAACATCATCATTAACATTATCACTAGGTTCATGTTCATTACCAGATTGTGTTTCAGCATCAGAAATAGAAATATCATTTGGATTCTCAGGTGTGTCAACAACAGGTTCACTAGAAGCATGCAAAGTCCTATCATTTTTCTTTTTCTTCCTTTTAGAAGGACTAGGTGCATCAACATTAGTTCTCTGAGAATCTTGCTCAATTCTCTTAGGGTGGCCCTCAGGATATAAAGGTTCCTGAGTCATTTTACCCCCTCTAGTCATAACTCTAATAGCATTATCATTCTTCTTATTATTTAATTCATTGAGCAAATCATTCTGAGCCTTAAGCACTTGTTCTACTTGAGTGGTAACCATAGAAGCATGTTTACTAATGAGTTTAAGTTCACCCTTAACTCTAGACATAATCACTCAAGTGTTCAATCATATAAGCATTACGTTTCAATTGTCTACCAACATAAGCATTGAAGTTTTCTTGTTTAACAATAAAATTATCAAACTCATCTAAGCATTGGCTAGCAGACTTATAACGAGGAATATCACCTTCATCAAATCTATAGAGAGAACTTACCTTTACTACCTGTGTCGGGTTATCAAGACCATGTGTTTCTTCAACAGGCGGCAAATTAAGACCATGTATTTCTTCAATAGGAGGTAAATTCTTAACATCTTCAGCTTTAATACCCTTTTCTTTCATAGATTTCTTTGCCTCTTGCATATCTTCAGGACTGAGAAATAGAATACCCTCTTCTTCTGAGTTGGCTTAGGATTTGGTTCAGGAAGTGTCCAATTATTTTAATTAGTCAACATATTATTCAATAGCAATTCAGCTTGATCAACTGTTCTTTCCGTGAAAACACAACCAGCACAACTATCTAGGTGGTCTCTGGAAGCATAGGTTAGTCCATTATAAAAGATATCAAGTATTTCATTTTTCTTGAGAGGATGATCAGGCAAAGCATTAAGCAATTGGAGAAGCCTCCCCCAAGCTTGTGGGAGACTCTCTTCCTCAATTTGCACAAAGTTATATATTTCCCTCAAAGAAGCTTGTTTCTTATGAGCGGGGAAATATTTAGCAGAGAAGTAATAAATCATATCCTGGGGACTACGCACACAACCAGGATCAAGAGAATTAAACCATGTTTTAGCATCACCCTTTAATGAGAACAGAAATAACTTAAGGATATAGTAGTAGCGAGTTTTCTCATCATTAGTGAACAGGGTGGCTATATCATTTAATTTAGTAAGATGTGCCACAACATTTTCAGATTCATAGCCATAAAAAGGATCAAATTCAACCAAAGTAACTATATCAGGATCAACAGAGAAATCATAATCCTTATCAGTAACACAGATAGGTGAAGTAGCAAAAGCAGGGTCATATTTCATTCTAGCATTCAAAGACTTTTCTTCCATCTTAGCTAATAATTTCTTAAGATCATTCCTATCATTGCAAGCAAGAAAGTCTCTAGCAGTTTCTTCATCAATAACATAACCCTCAGGCACAACAGGCAATTCATATCTAGGGGGAGAATCTTCATCATCACTTTCATCAATATTATCAGTTTCAATAATTCCATTCTCTCTAGCCCTAGCAAGTTGTTCATCAAGAAATTCACCTAGTGGCACAGTAGTATCAAGCATAGAAGCAGTTTCATCATAAGTATCATGCATAGCAGAAGTGGCGTCATCAATAACATGCGACATATCAGAATTAATAGCAGAAGCAGGTTTAGGTGTCGCAAGCTTACTCAAAACAAAAGGTGAATCAAGTGCAGAACTAGATGGCAGTTCCTTACCTCCCCTCGTAGTTGAGGGAAAAATCTTAGTTCTTTCGTCTTTCAAGTTCCTCATAGTGACCAGCAGATATAAATCCCAAGTGTCTCAAAGAATAGAGCTATGCTCCTCGGCAACGGCGCCAGAAAATAGTCTTGATAACCCACAAGTATAGGGGATCGCAACCGTTTTCGAGGGTAGAGTATTCAACCCAAATTTATTGATTCGACACAAGGGGAGCCAAACAATATTCTCAAGTATTAGCAGTTGAGTTGTCAAGTCAACCACACCTGGATAACTTAGTATCTGCAGCAAAGTATTTAGTAGCAAAGTAGTATGTAAGTAACGGTAACAGCGATAAAAGTAACAGTAGTAGTTTTGTAGTAATTGTAACAGTGGCAACAGTAAAGTAACTAAGCAAAGAACAATATGTGAAAAGCTCGTAGGCATTGGATCGGTGATGGAGACTTATGTCGGATGCGATTCCTCATGCAATAGTTATAACATAGGGTGACACAGAACTAGCCCCAGTTCATCAATGTAATGTAGGCATGTATTCCGAATATAGTCATACGTGCTTATGGTAAAGAACTTGCATGACATCTTTTGTCCTACCCTCCCGTGGCAGCGGGGTCCTAATGGAAACTAAGGGATATTAAGGCCTCCTTTTAATAGAGTACCGGACCAAAGCATTAACACTTAGTGAATACATGAACTCCTCAAACTACGGTCATCACCGGTAGTGGTCCCGATTATTGTCACTTCGGGGTTGCCGGATCATAACACATAGTAGGTGACTATAGACTTGCAAGATAGGATCAAGAACTCACATATATTCATGAAAACATAATAGGTTCAGATCTGAAATCATGGCACTCGGGCCCTAGTGACAAGCATTAAGCATAGCAAAGTCATAGCAACATCAATCTCAGAACATAGTGGATACTAGAGATCAAACCCTAACAAAATTAACTCGATTACATGGTAAATCTCATCCAACCCATCACCGTCCAGCAAGCCTATGATGGAATTAATCACGCACGGCGGTGAGCATCATGAAATTGGTGATGGAGGAAGGTTGATGATGACGATGGCGACGGATTCCCCTCTCCGGAGACCCGAACAGACTCCAGATCAGCCCTCCCGAGAGAGATTAGGGCTTGGCGATGGCTCCGTATCGTAAAATGCGATGAATCCTTCTCTCTGATTTTTTCTCCCAGAACGTGAATATATAGACTTGGAGTTGAGGTCGGTGGAGCACCAGGGGGCCCACGAGGCAGGGGGCGCGCCCAGGGGGTAGGCGCGCCCCCACCCTCGTGGACAGGGTGTGGACCCTTGGCCTTGATTCTTTCGCCAGTATTTTTTATTAATTCCAAAAATATTCTCCGTGAAGTTTCAGGTCATTCCGAGAACTTTTATTTCTCCACAAAAATAACACCATGGCAATTCTGCTAAAAACAGCGCCAGTCCGGGTTAGTTCCATTCAAATCATGCAAGTTAGAGTCCAAAACAAGGGTAAAAGTGTTTGGAAAAGTAGATACGATGGAGACGTATCACCTGTACACACTCAGTTTACTGTTGAATCCAGTTCCCCAAGAGCTGAAAAACGAACAATTGCCGCCGCCTACCCACTCGTTCACTTGAAGAGACTCCAATGGCGATCCGAGGGGTGACCCTGCTGGATATGGACTTCAGCAAGGAGTTCCCCTTTGAGTTCGGCGTTCAGTCCTATGGCTGGACCAAGTTGAATGTGATGTACACCAACGATCTGGACTCGGTGAAGCTCTGCCTCGCCGAGTTCAAGCAGTACCTACAGGACGAGAAAGCACAAGGTCGCAGGAGTAGACCTTGTGCCCATCCATTCATCTCCTGACAGGGACCAGCGGATCGCCGTCGCCCAAGTATGTGTGCGGGACGAGGTTCTCATCTACCACTGTTGTAGGGCCATCAGAGGTTCTGGAGCATTCGCCCGTTTCATTGGCATCGCCGACTGCACCTTCGCTACGGTGGAGAGAAGGAAGAACGCGACGATTCTGCCATCTGGTGCAACAAGCTTGTCGACATCCAGAAGCAATACAAGATCATCAGCAACGGGCAGGAGAAGGACTCCGTGGTTGACCTCGCCGAGACCATCATCGACCCCTGATATGCCAACATGAAAGAAGACAACGATACCAAGGACCTGAACACGTGGGACGTACCTCTGAATCTAGCCTACATAACCTACTTGGCCAAGGACGCATACGCATGCTACGACATGTACATGCGGATCTTGGACATGAGGGCGTGTCTGCTTCCCGTACCCGACGAGTACACGGACAGCCGCAGTGTCATGATCAAGCGTGCCAGGAAGGTCTAGATGTTGTACTTTATCTGTTTATAAGCACCTTTATCATCTGAGTGTTTCATGCATTAGCCTATGTGTCGTAATTATCTGTTTTGTCTGAAATATTTCTTTTAAGAACCCATTAACCTGTTTGCTTTTTTAGTGGCTATTTGCTTATGTATGTAACTAGTTCACTTGTCCATTAAAAAAAACTAGTTCACTCGGTTGCCGTGCTTTGAATCTCCTTCCTCCCAACATATTCCCCTTCTCAGGTGGACCCAGCAGGTCTCCTACACAGACATATGGGACCAACCACCTATCCATTTGTATTTCTTTATTTTGTTCAATCTTTCGTCCTCTTCCTATACAACGACTGGCCATCATAGCCTATGGCGTTAGCCAGGCCATCCCTCTACTCCCACACATTATCCGGCGGCGGCAACTCCACCGGTCCACCCTGCACCCGAACAAGTCAACCCTCGTACTCCCCTCCGCCTGTGTCTTCCCCCGTCCGGTTCGTTCAGTCCGAGGTCTCGACGTCGTCCTCCGCCTTGGTGCTATCGCCGCGGCGCCGCCGTCTGTCATTCCCAACATGGTCAGCAAAACAAGAGGAATCGGGAGACAACTGTTCGTCGAGAGGCTGACAGTCCCGGGCCCACCAGGTCCATGGCTTAGGTTTTGTTGTTTAACATGGGTAGCCCACGACATGTTTCAACATTTTTTGGATCCAGCAGGTATCAAGCGGCCTCTGGGCCTCCCAACCTAGCTTTTCTATAACATCAGCAGCCCAAGTTATGTTTGTTTTGTCAAGACGACGCACAACTCAGTTCTATTTTTCTATAAGAATGCAAAATTGAACCTATGTTTTCTATAAGAATGCAAAACTGAACCTATATTTATATATTATTTTATTACACACACACACACACACACGCACATATATATATACATATAATAGAAACAACATAAGGTTCCGTTAAACCTGTCGTACGTCCAACCATTTTATAGACCTTCCCACTTCCTTTATTTTTCATTTTCATTAATCCTATATCTGAATTTTCTCCCACTTTCTTTTTTGATGTAAACTGAGTTTTCTCCGAGTACTTTTCCCTAGAACCAACTCAACTGTCCCACGTCTAACCTAAATAATAATAATAACCCACGTACTATTAACTCATCAAATTAAAATGATATTTTATTTCGTAAGTTGAAAGTTCTTACAAAATAATAATAATAATTGTTTATATATAACTTGGCAAGTTAACTCCTAGTGATTGCGTACATAAGCTTGCAAAGATTTTACTGACCAATGCAGTAATAGACGTGCAATCATGTGTTTATGTTTTTATAACATTTCTCCGTCCAGCCCAACATGATATTTTCACCCAGCCCAGCAAGTCCGTGGATTTCGAGAAAAATGCAAATGGGCTTTAAATTCTACCATATATATAAACGGGCTGCACAGATGCTACATCATTTGTTTCACCCAGCCCACCAAATGGACTAAAAAACAAATGGATTGGCTGACATGTGGGCCAGTAGGTCGAAGCTTAAGAAGGCGTTGGATTTACATCCAATGGTCGACATTCTTCTTCAATCTCTCGTATCCTTCCCCCGGCGCTGTCGGGACCGCCTGCTCCAGCCTCCGGTGTCCAGCGGCATTGTTTTGCGCGCCTCAGCGAAACGCTACCCCGCCGACGGCCAGGCCATCCCTCCACTCCGCACCTCCTATTATTCTTTGCCGAGTGTAGGCCCACCCCGCACTCGAACCAGTCAAGTTTCCCACTCCTCTCCGTCTGCGACTCCACTACCGCGTCTTCCCCATCTCCGGGTCGTTCCAGTCTGGGGCCTCCTGTCGTCCACCGCCTTGGTGCGCTTGGCGCGGCGTGGTTAACATACGAGAGTCATCGGAAGAGGACTGTACGTGGAGAGCCTGACGGCTGGGACCCACAAGGTCCATGGTCGCACGCAAGGAAAGTTCCTCCTTATTAAGCTGTTTCCTCCCCCCTGACAGCTGGGACCCACCGGCTGTATCTTCGCATGGAAGGAAGTGCCTCCTTGTTATGCGAAAAAAAACCATTCCTCCCGATGACAGCTGGGACCCGGCAGATTTGGTGGCTGACTTGTGGGCCTACTAAGCAGACGTGTACGCAGGGCTTTGTCAACTTAATCAACAAATGATTCTAGCAGCTGGACCGTTGGATGTTAATCCAACAGCCATGCTCCTTCTTCAACCTCTGTTCTTGCTCCTGTCTCCCGTGGGCGGCAGTGCTGTCGCGCACCTAAACCAGTCAAGTTTCCCACTCCTCTCCATCTGCAACTCCACCATCGCGTCTTCCCCATCTCCGGGTCGTTCCAGTTTGGGGCCTCACCGTCGTCCACCGGCCTTGGTGCGCTCAGCACGGTGTGGTCAACGTGGTCAACAACCAAGAGTCATCGGAAGATGACTGTACGTGAGAGGCTGACAGTGGGGATGCAACACGCCATGGACGCATGCATGCTACTGCATCCTTTTTACCCTGAAAAGTAATGTTTTCTCCCCCTGACTGCTGGGACCCACCAGCTACATCTTTGCACACAAGGAAGTGCGTCCATATTACGGGCAAAAAAAATGATTCGCCCCCTGACTGCTGGGACCCACCAGGTACATCTTCGCATGCAAGGAAGTGCCTGACAGTCGGGACCCACCCGGTCGAAGCGTACGTAGCGTTGTCATTCTGGTCGCGAACGTGTACGTACATACTGGTCGATGTAGAGGCGCGCATGTGTGGTAGTAGAGGCGCGCACGCGTGGTAGTAGAGGCGCGCACGTAGCATGTACACGTACGTACAGTGGCCAGGGTGCAAGAAAGTAAATAAGGCCACGTACATACATACGGGCGGTGTCTCGAACGCCTCCTCGCACATACGTACGGCCAGGGCTCGTGTACATGGCTGTGGCTGGGTCGGAATGGAGAAACTGCGTCGTCGTCGTGTTCATGGGGAGGCAACGGAATGCGTCGTCTTCATCGGGAGGCAACAGAACATGTGTTGTTCATCGGGAGCCAACCGGCTTGGACGAAACAGCCGATGGAAACGAGGCCTGGCATACCGTAGAACGGAGGAAACAGCCTTGTGTTCGACCGGCCACAGTGGAAACGGGATCCTGTTCATCGGGAGGGGTATGGCGTACCGCAAGATGGAGGAAATGGATGTCCTACAGTCAAAACAGGGTCCTGTTGATCGGGAGGGGTGTGGCGTATCGCAAAACGGAGGAAACAGACTTGTGTTGGAGCGCTACGGTCGAAACAGGGGTCCTGTTCATTGGGAGGGGTGTGGCATACCGCAAAACGGGACTCCACGAGATACGATTCATCTCCACTGTCGACCTACTCCAGCCTCCATGGGCTACTGTTCATCCACCATCGACCTCCTCCAGCCTCCACCTGTGACTGTTCATCCACGGGCTCCTGTTCATCCAGCCTCCACCGCGCGCTCCTCCACCGGCTACTGTTCAACCAGCCCTCTCCATGGGGTCTTGTTCAACCACTCCTCCACGGGCTACTGTTCATCCAGCCCTCCACCGGCTACTGTTCAACCAGCCCTCCACCGGCTACTGTTCATCCAGCCCTCCACGGGGTCCTGTTCATCCAGCCCTCCACGGGGTCCTGTTCATCCACCGGCTCGATTGATCGGGGTACTGTTCATCCAGCGGCAATGGCCTCTACTACCACGGGTTCCTGTTCATCCAACCCCCACCGGGAACTGTTCATCCAAACCCCCCAACAACGCTCACTGTTCATCCAGAGGCAGCATCGATCGGCTTCAGTTAGCAGCAGTAGCGAAGGAATCGCTCGATCAGGTTCAGTTAACAGCCATCGATCGATCGCTCGGGTTCAGTAACGCGTAGCCTGCAGTGCAATCGCTCGGGTTCAGTTAGATCCCAACGCCTCGCTCGGGTTCAGTTAGAGCGCAACACCTCGCACACATGCGCGTACGTACAAGAGAAACGTGCATCGCTCGGTCCCCGACCATCCACTGTAACCGGGAACTCCCCCGATATTTTCCTCGCCCTTGCTTCTACCACGGTTTTCTCCGTCATGCACGGCCCAAAGAATGTCATGCAGCTGCATCTCCGGCCCGCCCAGGACGAAAAGCCCATTTTCTGTCATGATTTTTTGTCATAGAAGTAGGACCCCACCACATCTATGATGATACCGGGTTTTGTCACAATTATCGTCATAGAAGTGTCATAGGGTATGACAGAAAAAAAATTCGTTCGGCCCAAAATGTCACGGATGTGTCTTTTTTTTGTAGTGTAATAAAACACGGCCGATAATGTCATGGTTCGATGTGACTGTTACAGGGCATATTTAAAGTCGTAACTCTTTGATGAAGGTTCGGCCATGTTGTCATTTGCCTTTCTCTTCGAAGACCCGCCCAGCGCAGGCGCCGTTCTCTTCTGAGACGCCTCTGGTGCAATATGACGCGTCGAGCGCCTCCCCTTCAGAGCACAAGACAGTGCGGCGGGTGAGGCATAATAAGGAAGCTCCTTCGGAGGAAATGTCTCCTGGTTACTTACATATGAGGCAGGAAGGAGGCTAGGATAATCGGCCGTGATGGCCACTTCTGTGCCATCATAGCTCGCCTAGTAGAAGATCCCTCTTTGAGCTCTACAAATATGTCCGGATATTCTTCGAATCCAGGATCGAGGTCCCTGTTATGGTTCTTCGGCTGTGGAGCGGGGCTATGGATCCCTGCAGTAACCCTCCACCATTCCTATTAATGGACGGGTTAATGTCGGTTAAACATGACTCGGGGGAGGATTGAATAAAGTGGTGGATTAAAGCTCACCCAGCTAGGAGGATTGTACATGGAAAATCCCTCTCGGCGCGTAAGACGAGTGAATTCCTCTTTCTCCCCTTTATACAGATCAGCCAGTATGGTGGCCAGGGCAGTGAGGGAATCCGGACCCTTTCGTCCGTAGCATGAGGCGTCATCTTCCCCATTGTAGTGCCACATAGGGAGCCCCCTGAATTGGAGCGGTTGAACACCTTGCGCTATGGAAGTTTCCATTACCTCGATTATTGATAATCCGGACTAGGCAAGTGTCCTTATCTTGCCCATCAATTGCCGGACTTCTGCGTTGTCTTCCTCCTCGAGGCTCCGAGGACGCCAGCTGTGGCGTTTCTTCAACGGAGCACTGGAAAATTCTGGAAGGCCCATTCAGACTGGGTCGGGGAGAGCGACATCTTCAATATAAAACCACTCTGAGGGCCAGTCTTCGGATGCCTTCTTCGGCGTGCCGGACAGGTATCCGGTCCCGGCTATGCGCCATATCTCGGCGCCGCCCACCTCGAATACGGATCCCTTTTGGGTACGAGGGACGAGGTAGAAAAATTTCCTCCTAGATCAAAGTGGGCCTCGCAGCCCACGAATAGCTCGCAAAGAGCGACAAAACCCACGATATGCAGGATGGAGGCTGGAGTGAGGTTGTGCAGTTAGGGGCCGTAGTACTCCAGGATACCTCGAAGGAAAGGGTGGATTGGAAACCCGACAAAACCCAGTGGTGCAGCGCCCAGTGTACTTCGTGAGCTCCTTGTTACAGGGGGCTAGATCGAGGTACTCTGGCATGCAAAAGTTGATCTTTGGCCTCATCATGGCCTCAAGGAAACGAGCAAATTGATTATATGACACACTTTTCCTGGGACTTTGATCTGATGACACACCTTTCTTTTTGCTTGATTAGGTGACACATCTTTGACAGATAGTGGATTAAATGACACAAATTAAGTTTTTCTCTCCTTTCTAGGTATGGCCCCCACATCAATATTCTGTAGGACGATTTTGCCCCTGGTCGTTTCACCTGCCTGGCTCGGTCGCTGGTTTGATCGATCATTGCTGGCAGGGCCAAACAGGTCTGGAGCGGTACGTGCATCCAGAGGCTCCATGCATGCACACGTACATATGATAGCTCTACGTATGGAACGAGGTGATGCTGATGCATGCTTCCCGGCGCCTTATCTCGACGTGGCTCCTTCCATCGCCGGCACGGCCGCGCCGTCGCCGGCACGGTCGCGTCGCTAGAGCGTGCCGTCACTGGTAGCTTTTTAGCTATTTGACATTTGTATGAGTAGCTTTGTAGCTATTTGATATTGCTGTATGAGTAGCTTTGTAGACTTTAGGTCTTAGCTTATTGTTGTTGGCTGGAGCCTTCTGTATTCTCCTCGCAGTTGTAGTTTGAAGCATTAATTTATGTGCAGTTTTGTTAAATAATTGAACCTTTCTCAACTTTTGGATGATCTTTGTCATATAAAATTTTTGTGTCTTCAGGAACTTGGTCATCTACTGGTATGGCTCCCTCAGCCATTAATTCTTCACTAACTGTAACACCCCGAGAATCATGCTATAGTAATCACCCGCTAATGGTGCCATGTCATCAGGTTTGACTAAAGCCAAATTGCCCCTTGATATATCAAAGCCAAATTCAAATTCTGAAATAAAGTCAAATAAATTATTTCTTCAAACAGTGGAAGTAAAATGTTCGTTTTCTTCTATAATTCCCCCTGATGTTTGTTTTGTTGAAACCAACATTATTTGACCCCCTATTAACCTAGGAAATTAATAAGTGTTCGAGCAGCAAATGAAATAGCCTTTAAAAATATGTTTTTAACATTGGAAAATAAATTGAAACTGTTTGGGCAACCCCCAGGTATTGCATTGCAATTATGTGCAAATGTACATGCTCAACAAAATTCATTTGATAGTTGAAACTATTTAAAAACAGAAGCTAATAATTGAAAAGAGTAAATAAAAGGGAAAAGCCCTACTCTACTGTGCACTTAGGCCTACTGCCAATAGTGCTGGCCCAGCCCACCTCCACCGTCGTCTCCTTCACCTGTTCATCCAGGGTGCGTTGGAGGCAGCGCGTGTGTCCGCGCCGCGGATGGCCACGCGGCGGCCATCCGCCGCATCCCCGGCGCATATAGGTCACCCTCAACACCCCCCAAAACCCTAGCCCCCTCATTTTCTTCCTCCTCGAGCCGTTCTGCTCGATTTGCTCAATCTCGAACGCCATCGCCACTACTCCCTCATCGCTGTCATGGCCAACGGCCTCCTTGCCGACCAGGAAGAGGCCAAGAGAAGCACCGTCGTCGCCTTCGTCGACTACACCACCAGATTGGGGCGGAGGAGCTGCAGCAACGACGCCCGTGCCAGTTCCCCCTCGCCGGAATCTGCCTCGGCCGCGGCCTCGATCCGCCGTCGACCGAGCCTCACCGGCCCCCTCGACCTCCTCCAGCTGCCCCGAGTCGCTCCTCGTCACCGATGTGAGCAGCAACTTCGTCCTCGCCCATCTCCCCCTTTCCCCTTCGCATCTAGTGCCTTAGGCCATCATCACCGTCGCGCCCCAGCTCCTGGCCATCGCGCGCTCATGGTCGTGCGTCCCCACCCTGCTACAGCGCTCTGCCCTGCTTCCCCTGCCGCGCCGCGGCCGCCGAGTCTCCCCACCGCGCCCCGGCGCGTGCCCCCGCCTGCGCCGCTGCCGCCGGCGGCCGCCTCTATCCACGACCGCGCGCGCCACTCGGCTCCTTGGCCTTGCTGCAGCCCCACGCACTGCCTGTTGCTGCTGCCGTCGTTGCTTGCTCTCGCCAATTCCGACCTAGCCGTCTCCAGCCGCTGCTGGGCGCCTTCGGCCGCTGCCGCCCGCCGTTCCGCTTTCCCCCCTCGCGCCCGCGCCCTTCCCTGGTAGCTCCCGTGCTGGCCTCGGCAGTGGCCGTGGCCATGGCCATGTGCCTGCGTGATGTGCGTGTGTGCACAGGCAAGTGCACGTATGTGCCTCTAGCACATGGGGCCATCCCAATTAGTTAGTGCTAACATGTTTAGTTAGCCTGGTGTATTAATGGCATGTGGACCCTATTTACAAAATTAAAATGCTAAGTTAAAATTAAAGATATCACAGTCTATGACATCCGGGACCCGTTGTTACTATTCATCAATTGACTAGTCAAACATTTACAGGGTCAACTCTGCCACTGGACCCCACTGTCAGTGACACAACCTTTCTGCTGGGTACATTCCTGGGTACCTATAGTAAATTTTCCTGTTTAATTCGAAATAATAAATAATTTCAAAAAATACTAAAATCTTTAAAAATTCATAGAAAACAAACCGTAGCTCGGATCGAAAAACTTTATACATGAAAGTTGCCCAGAACGACGAGAAGAATCCGGATACGCAGCCCGTTCATCCGCCACACACCCCTAGCATATCGAACACGCTACTTTCCCCCTCCGGTCCGTCTGTCCGAAACGCGGAACACCGGGGATACTTTCCCGGATGTTTCCCCCTTTTGCCGGTATCACCTCCTACTGTGTTAGGTCACATCTAGCACCGTGTATTGCCATCTTTGTGATGCTTTGATTGCTCTGTTATTTATTGTGTTCCCCCTCCGTTACTTCTTTCCAGTAGACCCTGAGGCTGCCGGTGACCCCCAGTTCGACTACGGTGTTGACAACCCGTCCTTCTTGCCAGAGCAACTAGGCAAGCCCCCCCTTGATCACCAGATAGTGCCTATTCTTCTCTATACTCTTGCATTAGAGTAGTGTAGCATGTTATAGCTTTCCGTTAATCCTATTCTGCTGCATAGCCTGTCTTTGCCACTACTGTTGTTACCTTTACCTACAATCCTACATGCTTAGTATAGGATGCTAATTTTCCATCAGTGGCCCTACATTCTTGTCCGTCTGCTGTGCTATACTACCGGGCCGTGATCACTTGGGAGGTGATCACGGGTATATACTTATATACTTTATACATGATACATGTGGTGACTAAAGTCGGGTCGGCTCAAGGAGTACCCGCGAGTGATTCACGGACTGGGGGCTGAAAGGACCTTTGTCCCGACGGCCCTCTGGGTGGATCTTTGTGGCGGAGCGACAGGGCAGGTTGAGACTACCTAGGGGAGAGGTGGGCCTGGCCCTGGTCGGCGTCCGCGATTACTTCAAAATAACACGCTTAACGAGTTCTTGGTATTTGATCTGAGTCTGGCCATTTGGTCTATACGCACTAACCAACTACGTGGGAAAGATATGGGCACTCGACGTCGTGGTATCAGCCGAAGCCTTCGTGACGTCAGCGACTGAGCGGCGCGCGCCAGATTGGACCGCATAACGTGACTTCCTTTGTAATGGAGGTTGCTAGGTCTGCTTCCGGCCGCCCACGCAACGTGCAGGTGTGCAATGGGCGATGGGCCCAGACCCCTGCGCGCTTAGGATTAGACCGGCGTGCTGACCTCTCTGTTGTGCCTAGGTAGGGCTGCGACGTGTTGATCTTCCGCGGCCGGGCATGACCCAGAAAAGTGCGTCCGACTAAATGGGATCGAGCGTGTTGGGTTATGTGGTGCACCCCTGCAGGGAAGTTTATCTATTAGAATAGTCGTGTCCCTCAGTAAAAGGACGAACCGGAGTTGTACCTTGACCTCATGACAACTAGAACTGGATACTTAATAAAACACACCCTTCCAAGTGCCAGATATAACCCGGTGATCGCTCTCTAACAAGGCAACGACGGGAGGATCGCCGGGTAGGATTATGCTATGTGATGATACTTGGTGAACTTACCATCTACTCTCTTCTACATGCTGCAAGATGGAGGTGGCCAGAAGCGTAGTCTTCGACCGGACTAGCTATCCCCCTCTTATTCTGGCATTCTGCAGTTCAGTCCACCGATATTGCCCCTTTACACATATACCCATGCATATGTAGTGTAGCTCCTTGCTTGCGAGAACTTTGGTTGAGTACTCATGGTTGCTTTTCTCCCTCTTTTCCCCCTTTCCTTTCTACCTGGTTGTCGCAACCAGATGTCGGAGCCCAGGAGCCAGACGCCACCATCGACGACGACTCCTACTACACTGGAGGTGCCTACTACTACGTGCAGCCCGCTGACGACGACCTGGAGTAGTTAGGAGGATCCCAGGCAGGAGGCCCGCGCCTCTTTCGATCTGTATCCCAGTTTGTGCTAGCCTTCTTAAGGCAAACTTGTTTAACTTATGTCTGTACTCAGATATTGTTGCTTCCGCTGACTCGTCTATGATCGAGCACTTGTATTCGAGCCCTCGAGGCCCCTGGCTTGTATTATGATGCTTGTATGACTTATTTATGTTTTAGAGTTGTGTTGTGATATCTTCCCGTGAGTCCCTGATCTTGATCGTACACGTTTGCGTGCATGATTAGCGTATGATTGAATCGGGGGCGTCACAAGTTGGTATCAGAGCCGACTGCCTGTAGGAATCCCCCTTCCACACTCCTTGGCCGAAGTCGAGTCTAGACATTGCAAAACATTTATTAACATGGTTGTGTGTCTTACGGGCCCACGCCGCCATTGGGTGGTATTAGGATCTTTTATTCCTCAACTATACTCTGGGATTCTAATATCTCTTCTATTCGGGTTAAATGATTTTCTAAAATCTAACTTTAGGTTCTCGAAAACACTTTCTCCCGGAGAGCCCCTTCAGGCCAGATGATCGCCGGTTGCACCAGAAGATTCCGAAGATACTCTACGATGTGCTCTCGAGACTATGTGCCATCGCTTTTGCAATTCACTTCCATCGATAAATCCCTATGGATAACTACTTACACCTATCGTTCATATTGTCATCCCCAGTTGCTCTTGTTATTACAAGATGTCCTGAAATACTCTTCGATATTCCGAGAATTCTTTATGCTTACTGTCCTGCAGTTCCTTGCCGCATGAATACCCCTACGGATAATTACTCGCGCTTGCCGAGTATCCGTTCATCCAAAGTTGTTCATGTGTTTCACAAAAATACATTCAAATACTACCCGATCTTCCGAAAATCCTGAGCAGCCTATTGCTCTTGAAATTCTTGCTTGCTTGCATTATGGTTAATCCCATAAGTCTCGTAATCTTAATGGCATCCCTTGTCATTATCATTTTGAGTCTGTTGATTCAATATGTTGCGAATGCTTGCAATCCTCAATCAGATCCAAGAATTCATCCTTCCAGCTCAGACGTCATTTTAAACATGAGTTGGATCTCGACCGATCAAATTGCCATCGGTTGTACCCCTAAGTCTACTCAACCTATCCATCCTTAATCAGAGCGTTTGCTTCTGATCCCTTGATTTGGAAATCGCAATTCCTTTGCATTTGAGATTTGAATTAGTTAGTTATTCCCATAATCTGATGCCTTTGCATTCTTTCTTCCTCTGATTGAGTACCGATACTCACGTCAGCTCCGTTATGGACCGGCAAACCCATTGCTGGGTTGTTATCCAATGGTATCATACACATTCAAATCTTGTGAGTTGTTTCCCTGATGCATAATGCTTTCACAACCATGCTCTACTTTAGAGCTTGTGTTAATTACTCCTAAAAATTCATGGTATATGTTTCTAAGATGCCCCGATGGGTTGAACCAACACCTTCACTATTCTGTGTGAACCCGAAAGATTTCACGGGTCATACTTATCTGGTATTGCACCAGGTAAAACTTTCAACAACTAATGTCATTTAAAAACGAGAGGTGAATGGAAGGTTATACATTGAAGAAGTGGGAGTCGACCTTGAACTTTGAGTTCATGCCCATGGACACGATGTAGATCTTGTCATGGAAGCTTCTCGTAGCAATAATTATCTGCTTGATATAATTTCATCTTACATATGGGATTTGGTCTTTTGCAATCGTGCTTTCCGACCATATTGTTCTTCTTTGATCCCATTTATCGGGCAATGTGAGTATTTGTCTTCTGTGGATCAATACACCAGTCCAACCTTTACTTTGATCTTTCACCGAGTATTACACCCTGGTATCTCAAGATTATCACGGAACTGCATAACTTCTTATGAGTTCTCCATCAAGTACTACATTCTCACTGATTCCAATTTTTTCACGGGCTCTAAGTCATTAAACACTCAAGGACACCGATAACTGAATCGAGTCCGCACTGTGATTCAACAACTCTTAGTAATCTTCATTGCTTACGAGTTTGTACTCGATCGTGTCATTCCCAGCTGATTGACTAGATCATCATTGTCAGGTTGACTGCTTGACCATTCTACCTATGTCCTTCATCCTCGGGACACAATCCCGACAGTGCTCTAAGCTTACATCGAACTTTCACCATCATATTGTTTGTCTTGAGAGACAACTCTAAATTCTGAGATGACATCTTATCTATGGTTATAATAGCCTTTTGCTTCACCATTCCCTTGGCTTGATGTCGTCGCCGAGCGATTGCATCTTCATGGAGCCTCTCAACAAAATTTGTCGTGATCATCATCAACATTTTAACTCCTTCCAGGATACCAATCGAATTCATGATGAGAAATACCATCCTTCCCTCGATGATTTGTGTTATCATCGACCACTTTATTGCCTTCCGTTCAACACAAACTTGTTCGTGTTTTGTGTATACCTTGAGATCCTTGCTACCCAGCATTTGTTCTTCTTTACCTTGGAGTATTACCATCTTTTATGTCAAGAATGTCGTGAGAATTTCACCACGTCTTGAGAGTTCTTGGTATTGTGATACTTCTCACCCTCACCATTCTTTCTTGGTCCCCGTATTGATTCTAACCGGGATACCAACACGTGAACCGTGCTGCTTGGGTTCTGTACTTCTGGCAACCCTATTGCTTTGAAGTTAATGGTCGATATTTCATTCTTAGACCATTAACACCATTCTGACATCATTCCTACCTAAGCCCATATCTCGGGTGCACCTTTCAACCAATGTTTAATTGTGTATGTTTTCCTCGAACATACATCATTATATCAATTGATCTGACAAATGTTATCTCCTTGTTCACATGATTGTGGAAATCCATCTTTTTGGAAATCTCAAGGGATTGTCGCTGAGTCCTTCAGCCACCTCCTCATCCTCTCCTTAGTTTAATGATGAACTCTTGTTTCGGAACTCGCTTCCATAGTTCATTTCCCCGAGAACCTTACAATGTCATCTCGACAATTTGTGTTGCACTTTCTTCTCAGGCATCCTGAATCTGAGTTATCCTAACACCAATCAGATCTGAATCTCGGTCAGATATGATGGTTGGAACACTTTCCAAGAGTCACAACATTGGTCTTTATATGACCCGGTAAGGTGATGTCATGCCTAGCACACCTGGCCGGAGGACCTATTGTTATAGTTTCCATCTTAGCAAGGTTAACCAATCTTCCATGAGGAAATTGTGAGACTTATTCTATAAGTTGATCCTGATGAATCCTTTGTATATCCAAGTCCGACCTTTTCTTGAAGACCATGTCAATGCTATCTCAAAGCATGTCTGTGGTACTCCGATTTTCAACAAGAACATTTGAAGCCCAATGCTAAATGTTTCTTGCTCAATTATCCAAACACCGCTGTATGGGTAGTGTCATGAAGTTTCTCTCCCCTTACCTAAAGGGTTTTCTACATTATATCGTGTCACAGATATCAGGCTCTGCTTGTCCTTGGGAAGGATATGCCCCTGAAATATGTGTTTAAACACATTTTCCTTTCCATTGTTCTGTTTAATCTGATAACCATATTTTCCTTTCCATTGGTTGGTTTAACGTTTCTCGTGATCTATATGATCTAAGCAGTAATATTCTCCTGCTTATGTAAACACCTCGGTGTACAATTCTGTCAGCAAAACGCTGTTACTATTGTTGATGATATTCCGGTAGCCACCGATGGACGAGAACTTTGCCTATTGGTCCGCCTCGTTCAACAAGCAGGAAAATGGTTCTCTTCGTCCCTCGCCCTTGGTACCGAAGTTGTTGCCGACATAATCAACAGGCTATCCTCTGACATGCCTTGCCATCATGACCATGCAAGATGTCACCGCTCCTCCTACTTTTAACCCACTTGGTGGGCCCATAACCCACAGTTCCACAGGATCGAAACCTGACTCTCCTATACACCCCCTGTTTCCAAAGTTATTCCTCATGCTTGGCTTCATATGTAATTCACGAGCCACCTTCCGAAGAGATCATCAATTCTGGTATGAAACACAATACTTATTCCTGTTACTCTGAACCCCTTTCACACTTTGGTTCAGGCAACGAACGATTGCCTGCCCGCTCGAAACTTCCCCACGATACCTACTTACTTTGCTCTCGATATTGTCTTAAATTTCTATTCAAGAGTTAATTTCCGCCACCATCCCCGATGTTATCAACCAGATAGTCAACCTTTCAGAGGCCCGTTCTTCCGAAGCTACCCCTTGTCCTTCATACGTACGACGAAGACCCGGAAGAAAGGATGACGACTTCATCATGATGACCTGAAGCGGAGGAATAAGGACATCAATGTAATGGATCGGTCTCTTCCAGAAGAGCAACTAAGACCGAGAAGAATCGTTAGAATTTCATAACCAAATCCTTTCCCCCTCACCCTACCTCTTAAATCTCGGGACGAGATTTCTTGTAGTGGAGGAGATTTGTAACACCCCGAGAATCATGCTATAGTAATCACCTGCTAATGGTGCCATGTCATCAGGTTTGACTAAAGCCAAATTGCCCCTTGATATATCAAAGCCAAATTCAAATTCTGAAATAAAGTCAAATAAATTATTTCTTCAAACAGTGGAAGTAAAATGTTCGTTTTATTCTATAATTCCACCTGATGTTTGTTTTGTTGAAACCAACATTATTTGACCCCCAATTAATTCCTAGGAAATTAATAAGTGTTCGAGCAGCAAATGAAATAGCCTTTAAAAATATGTTTTTAACATTGGAAAATAAATTGAAACTGTTTGGGCAACCCCCAGGTATTGCATTGCAATTATGTGCAAATGTACATGATCAACAAAATTCATTTGATAGTTGAAACTATTTAAAAACAGAAGCTAATAATTGAAAAGAGTAAATAAAAGGGAAAAGCCCTACTCTACTATGCACTTAGGCCTACTGCCAATAGTCCTGGCCCAGCCCACCTCCACCGTCGTCTCCTTCACCTGTTCATCGAGGGTGCGTTGGAGGTAGCGTGTGCGTCCGCGCCGCGGATGGCCATGCGGCGGCCATCTGCCGCATCCCCGGCGCATATAGGTCACCCTCGACACCCCCCGAAACCCTAGCCCCCTCATTTTCTTCCTCCTCGAGCCGTTCCGCTTGATTTGCTCGATCTCGAACGCCATTGCCACCACTGCCTCATCGCCGTGATGGTCAACGGCCTCCTTGCCGACCAGGAAGAGGCCAAGAGAAGCGCGGTCGTCGCCTTCGTCGACTACACCACCGGATTGGGGCGGAGGAGCTGCAGCAACGGCGCCCGTGCCCGTTCCCCCTCGCCGGAATCTGCCTCGGCCGCGGCCTCGATCCGCCATCGACCGAGCCTCACCGGCCCCCTCGACCTCCTCCAGCTGCCCCGAGTCGCTCCTCGTCACCGATGTGAGCAGCAACTTCGTCCTCCACTATCTCCCCCTTTCCCCTTCGCATATAGTGCCTTAGGCCATCATCACCGTCGCGCCCCAGCACCCGGCCATCGCGCGCTCATGGTCGTGCGTCCCCACCCTGCTGCAGCGCTCCGCCCCGCTTCCCCTGCTGCGCCGCGGCCGCCGAGTCTCCCCACCGCGCCCCGGCGCGTGCCCCCGCCTGCGCCGCTGCCGCCGGCGGCCACCTCTGCCCACGACCGCGCGCGCCACTCGGCTCCTTGGCCTCGCCGCAGCCCCACGCGCTGCCTGTTGTTGCTGCCGTCGTTGCCTGCTCTCGCCACTTCCGACCGAGCCGTCTCCAGCCGCCGCCGCCGCCCGCCGTTCCGCTTTCCCCCCACGCGCCCGCGCCCTTCCCTAGTAGCTCCCGTGCTGGCCTCGGCAGTGGCCGTGGCCATGGCCATGTGCCTGCGTGATGTGCGTGTGTGCACAGGCAAGTGCACGTATGTGCCTCTGGCACATGGGGCCATTCCAATTAGTTAGTGCTAACATGTTTAGTTAGCCTGGTGTATCAATGGCATGTGGACCCTATTTACAAAATTAAAATGCTAAGTTAAAATTAAAGATATCACAGTCTATGACATCCGGGACCCGTTGTTACTATTCATCAATTAACTAGTCAAACATTTACAGGGTCAACTCTGCCACTGGACCCCACTGTCAGTCACACAACCTTTGTGCTGGGTACATTCCTGGGTGCCTATAGTAAATTTTCCTATTTAATTCGAAATAATAAATAATTTCAGAAAATACTAAAATCTTTAAAAATTCGTAGAAAATAAACCATAGCTCGGATCGAAAAACTTTATACATGAAAGTTGCTCAGAACGACGAGAAGAATCCGGATACGCAGCCCGTTCATCCTCCACACACCCCTAGCATATCGAACATGCTACTTTCCCCTCCGGTCCGTCTGTCCGAAATGCGGAGCACCGGGGATACTTTCCCGGATGTTTCCCCCCTTCGCCGGTATCACCTCCTACTGCGTTAGGTCACATCTAGCACCGCGTATTGCCATGTTACGCTTTGTGATGCTTTGATTGCTCTGTTATTTATTGTGTTCCCCCTCCGTTACTTCTTTCCGGTAGACCCCGAGGCTGCCGGTGACCCCTAGTTCGACTACGGTGTTGACGACCCATCCTTCTTGCCAGAGCAACCAGGCAAGCCCCCCCCTTGATCACCAGATATCGCCTATTCTTCTCTATACTCTTGCATTAGAGTAGTGTAGCATGTTACTGCTTTCCGTTAATCCTATTCTGCTGCATTGCCTGTCTTTGCCACTACTGTTGTTACCTTTACCTGCAATCCTACATGCTTAGTATAGGATGCTAGTTTTCCATCAGTGGCCCTACATTCTTGTCCGTCTGCTGTGCTATACTATCGGGCCGTGATCACTTGGGAGGTGACCACGGGTATATACTTATATACTTTATACATGATACATGTGGTGACTAAAGTCGGGTCGGCTCGAGGAGTACCCGCGAGTGATTCACGGATTGGGGCCTGAAAGGACCTTTGTCCCGACGGCCCTCTGGGTGGATCTTTGTGGCGGAGCGACAGGGCAGGTTGAGACTACCTAGGTGAGAGGTGGGCCTGGCCCTGGTCGGCGTCCGCGGTTACTTCAAAATAACACGCTTAACGAGTTCTTGGTATTTGATCTGAGTCTGGCCATTTGGTCTATACGCACTAACCAACTACGTGGGAAAGATATGGGCACTCGACGTCGTGGTATCAGCCGAAGCCTTCGTGATGTCAGCGACTGAGCGGCGCGCGCCAGATTGGACCGCGTAACGTGACTTCCTTTGTAATGGAGGTTGCTAGGTCTGCTTCCGGCCGCCCACGCAACATGCAGGTGTGCAATGGGCGATGGGCCCAGACCCCTGCGCGCTTAGGATTAGACCGGCGTGCTGACCTCTCTGTTGTGCCTAGGTAGGGCTGCGATGTGTTGATCTTCCGCAGCCGGGCATGACCCAGAAAAGTGTGTCCGGCCAAATGGGATCGAGCGTGTTGGGTTATGTGGTGCACCCCTGCAAGGAAGTTTATCTATTCGAATAGCCGTGTCCCTCGGTAAAAGGACGACCCGGAGTTGTACCTTGACCTTATGACAACTAGAACTGGATACTTAATAAAACACACCCTTCCAAGTGCCAGATATAACCCGGTGATCGCTCTCTAACAGGGCAATGAGGGGAGGATCGCCGAGTAGGATTATGCTATGCGATGATACTTGGTGAACTTACCATCTACTCTCTTCTACATGCTGCAAGATGGAGGTGGCCAGAAGCATAGTCTTCGACAGGACTAGCTATCCCCCTCTTATTCTGGCATTCTGCAGTTCAGTCCACCGATATTGCCCCTTTACACATATACCCATGCATATGTAGTGTAGCTCCTTGCTTGCGAGTACTTTGGAATAGTACTCACGGTTGCTTTTCTCCATCTTTTCCCCCTTTCCTTTCTACCTGGTTGTCGCAACCAGATGCCGGAGCCCAGGAGCCAGACGCCACCGTCGACGATGACTCCTACTACACCGGAGGTGCCTACTACTACGTGCAGCCCGCTGACGACGACCAGGAGTAGTTAGGAGGATCCCAGGCAGGAGGCCTGCGCCTCTTTCGATCTGTATCCCAGTTTGTGCTAGCCTTCTTAAGGCAAACTTGTTTAACTTATGTCTGTACTCAGATATTGTTGCTTCCGCTGACTCGTCTATGATCGAGCACTTGTATTCGAGCCCTTGAGGCCCCTGGCTTGTATTATGATGCTTGTATGACTTATTTATGTTTTAGAGTTGTGTTGTGATATCTTCCCGTGAGTCCCTGATCTTGATCGTACACGTTTGCGTGCATGATTAGTGTATGATTGAATCGGGGGCGTCACACTAACATGGGGCACAACAACTGGAGCTGGCTCATTTTGTTCTTGGGCATCCTCGACCTCATCCTCAATTGCAAGAACTACACACATGTTTTCCTCGGACATAGGAGCTATTACATCATCACCAACAGGAGTTATCTCAAGAGTGGACCAATCAATGACAACTTCACCATCGGATTGCACATATCTCTGATTACTAGGAAGCAAATTACAAGTTGTGGAATCACTGATGCATGATGGACTGCTAGCATTTGACTGGTAAATGTCAGAACTTGAGCAAATGATATTGTCCACTATATCACTAGATGGGATATTTTCAGAGCAAGATGATGTTGTAACCCCCTTTGCAATGTCCACAACTTGAGCAAGCACAAGCAATTCTTTCTCTTCCCATCTCTCAAGAAATGATGTCAACAACTTCCAATAGGTATCAATCCTCTCAACTGATTCAAAGTGCTTATCTTGACACAAAATGTGGACCTCTTGACCAACCCCCCATATAATTTTTGACCTAACAATTTCTATCGATTTTTCAACCGTAAAATGTTTCATGTTAACCTCAAACTCCACATCATGTTCGGCAACTTGACGCTCACTGCCATCATCAAGCTTTGCGACAAATCGAAGAACTCTAACAACTAGTTTATAAATGACAACGCGCAACCCTGCACCTTCTTCCCTACAAAATTACATGATTTTTTAAACAGAATGAATGATTAGGCCTTATTTTTCATAAACTTTCGATAGAAAATTCATAGAATGCTCCAATTCATAAGTTACTAACCCTTTCGGAGCTGCGTCATCTGGCTCCATCACCACAATCAGTGCGTTCTACTCGTCGTGAAGCCTACCCACTATCTCTCCTCCACCATAATCTGCTTGATCTAGGGTTCCTGTACGCCTCAACTTCTTGGATGCACAAGTGGGACAGTTAGAGAGAGAGATGCAATTCCACCTGTGATTCAATGGACCAGGCATCAGGGCGGAACGGCTGGAGCATTGCCAGATGAGAAAAACAGAAACGGACAAGAGGCGGCGGAGAACTGGCAGCAGTCTGCGAAGAGGACAACGGCTTCGGGCTGGGCGGGGCACTGGCGGCGCGGGGCGGGGTGGGGCACTGGCGGCGGGGGGCGGGGGGCGGGGCGGGGCACTGGCGGCGCTGGGCGGAGGAAACAGGAGCGGCGGCGCAGGGACTCTGTTCTCTGCATCGTTTCGTTCGCTCTTCGAGGATGATCAATCGAACCAGCGACCGAGCCAGGCAGGTGAAACGACCAGGGACAAAATCGTCCTACAGAATATTGACGTGGGGGCATACCTTGAAAAGGAGAGAAAAACTTAATTTGTGTCATTTAATCCACTATCTGTCAAAGATGTGTCATCTAATCAAGCAAAAAGAAAGGTGTGTCATCAGATCAAAGTCCCAGGAAAAGTGTGTCATATAATGAATTTGCTCCAAGGAAACTGCGCCACTACTTCCAAGCCCATGAGATCACGGTTGTCACTCGTTTCCCATTGCAAAGGATACTTCGAAACCCTGAGGCCACCGGTAGGATAGTGGAGTGGGCTTTGGAGTTATCCGGCTTTGGTTTGAAGTCTGAGAGCACATCAACTATTCAGAGCAGGGCTCACAGAGTTTATTGCAGAATGGACGCCAACCCCTGGTGAGGAAGTGACAGAAATAGCTCTCCCCGGCAAGGAATCACCTCAAGAATGGATTATGTATTTTGATGGTGCTTTTTCCCTACAAGGTGCAGGAGCCGGCATGCTTCTTTTTGCCCCCTCCGGGGAGCACCTGAAGTACATCGTCCAAATGCACTTTGCTCGGGAAGAAGCCACCAACAATACAACTGAGTATGAAGGGCTCCTTGCCGGGCTCAAGATTGCACCAGAATTGGGAATTAAGAAGTTGATCATTCGAGGAGATTCACAGCTTGTGGTGAGACAAGTCAACAAGGATTATCAAAGCCCATTGATGGAAGCATACGTCGAGGAAGTGAGGAGGTTGGAGGAGCACTTTGATGGGTTGCAAACGAAGCACGTACCCCATGCGGAAAACAACATAGCTTATCACCTGTCAAAGTGTGATGCACAGAAGCTTCCTGTAGAACCAGGAACTTTTGTTCTCCATCTCTCTCAGCCCTCCGTATCACCAGCCACAATGGCCCGAAAAAGGAGAAAGTTGGACTACGGTAAGCCTCTCCCGGTCGAGCCGTCCGCACCCGGTAGAGACCCTGCCGAACAACTCCTCACAGCCTGCCAGACCACCCCCTCTAGCCGGGCCCATGGACCCCGCAAACGAGGCTGGTGCTCCCGCAGTAGAGGAGGTGCCGCTAGTCCTCGTTGCCGAGCCCCAGGCTCCAACTTGCGCAAGGCACATTGTCCACTTCCTCCAAACCGGAGAACTCCCTGGCAACCAAGAGGAAGCTGAAAAAGTAGCCCGGAGGGCCAGTATGTATCAGTTTGTCGATGACACTCTGTACAGAAGGAGGCCCAACGGTGTGAAATTGAAGTGTGTTTGCCGGGAGGATGGAAAGGAACTGTTGGCTGAGATTCACACAGGAATGTGCGGCTCACACATTGGATCAAGGGCATTAGTTGGGAAAGCATTCCGGCAAGGATTCTATTGGCCCACAACCCTCCAAGATGCAGTTGAGCTCATCACGACATGTGAAGCCTGCCAGTTCCATTCCAAGAGAACACACATGTCTGCCCAAGCCCTTTAGACAATCCCTCTATCATGGCCATTTTCGGTCTAGGGGCTCGATATCCTCGGCCCCTTCCCCCGAGCAATCGGGGGCTTTGAAATCTTGTTCGTTGCCATCAACAAGTTTACAAAGTGGCTGGAAGTGACTGCCGTGAGAAAGGTGACTGCTCAGTTAGCTATCAAGTTCTTGAAAGAATTGGTGTGTCGTTTCGGAGTTCCGGCAAGGATCATCACTGACAACGGCACCCAGTTCACGAGCCACGCCTTCATGCAATATGTTCATTCCCTCGGATGCAAGATCTCATTCGCCTCTGTGGCAGACCTCCGGAGCAATGGAAAAGTTGAAAGGGTGAACGCTGAAGTGCTTCGTGGACTCAATACAAGAACTTTCGATACGCTGCAGAAGCACGGCAAGCGGTGGATCGAGGAGCTGCCGGTAGTTCTCTGGTCCCTCAGAATGACACCTAACCGAGCTACCAGGCAGACTCCCTTCTCCCTGGTCTACGGGGCAGAAGCAGTTATCCCCAGGAAACTCATTTACGGGTCCCCTCGATTGCTTGCCTACGATGAAGTAGCGCAAGATCAGCACTGGCGTGATGACTCTTTGCTACTATAGGAGAACCGTCTCCAGGCTGCTACGCGTGCTGTACGCTACCAGCAAGCCCTGCATCGCTATCATAGCCACAGGGTTCATGCCCGATGTTTTGAGGAAGGTGACCTTGTCCTTAGGCGCGTTCAGTCCGCCAAGGGTACAAACAAGCCGTCACCGAAGTGGGAAGGCCCTTACCGGGTGGTACGAGTAACCAGACCTGGCGCAGTCCGTCTGGAGACCGGGGATGGCACTCAGTTGCAAAACTCATGGAATATTGAGCATCTCCGTAAGTACTAACCGTAAGGTGCGAGGCTGCCGGGCACTGCCCGGCAGCCACCCTTTTGTACAGGCCTTGCCTCAACTACATGTGACCCCTTGTACAAAGCCGGGGCGATGACCCCATGCAAGAGAAAATAAAGAAGCGCTGTAGGGGGGCCCCAACTAAGATTGCATGCATGCACGAGCACACCCAGATCCCTGCATAAGCATTTCATGAGCATTTGCATATGCATATAGATAGGATTGCATCCTACATTCATTCTCATCTACATGGAGTTGCAGGTCCCTGTCGTGAACTTGACTTCGACAAAGGATGAGAAGATTGCACGGCACAGCAATCCCCGGCAAGCCAAAACAGATAAGTTTTCCTCTTGTCCATTAGTGTTCTGTAAAGCTATAACTTTGCATAAGAAAACCTCGCCTCTCTTTTGATACTTAGGTGCTCCCATCTATGACTCGAACGTTGCTTCAGTCAGGATGGTCGTAGTAGCCTTTGGTAAAAAGGAGTTGGCGGGGGGCTGGCCCCTCTGTCTGTTCCCCGGCAGACGGAGCTGTCCGGCAGACAAAAGAGGGTGCCGGCAGGATACCCTGCTGGGAAAAACTCGTTTATTTATTAAAGAGGCACTTCACCTTTGCATGGACATACACATGCATGGGTTCCTGGCAAGGCTCACCTTTTTCATTCATATGCTAACACAAGTACAAGCATTGCAGAACACAAAGATGGACTCGAGAGATTACATTATTTGAATTAAAATTTGGCAATTGCTGGCAGGTTTAAGATTGAAAAAAGATAAAAAAAAAACCCATGACCCCTCTTTTCCTTTCTCTGCTCCTCTTTCTCAGGATACTAAGGCAAGAGGGAAACGAGAATAAAAGGAGCGTTTGGAAGAGGGCGGCGACAAAGGGACCGGCGGAGCGGTCATTCGCCGCGGTCCTCGGGTGGCGTATACCCAGGAGCTGCGCAAGGTGACGAGCAAGGCCCGTCACCCCTCCCCAAACAAAAAGAAGAGGGGGAGAGAGGGTGAAGGGGGCAGAGACGGTAGCGGCATCCCCCACAATGGGCATGCAATGCTACCATCGCATCGGCGGACCGGAGGGTGCGCCTCTCGTCAACAACAGCCCCAAGACTCCGGGAGGGGCAATGCTGGGATTACCAATGATCTCCAGCCCCGCCTCCCGGTTGAGCCTCGAAGAGACCAAGGGATTCGCCACGCCAAGGACCAGGCTCACTCCCCGAGCGCCAGCACCCGCATGGGGCAACAATAGCCCCAAACAGGAGCCCGGGGGCTGGCCCCGGGCTCTTCTCTTCGGCATCGCCGGAGGAAGCAGAGAACAAAGGAAGAAGAAAGAGGAATGCAGAAATGCAGAAATGGATGACTCCGCCCCTCCCTTTTATAGGCCGGGCGGGGAAGGGCAGCTGCTCCATCAACGGGTGACCACCGCCCTCCTCCGCCAATTCAAGGCGGGCGGGCCCTCTCCAAGATGCTCTCCCGCACCGCGTGCCAACGTTACCTACCCCGCGCGATGCATGCAACATACGTGGCTAAGGGTAAGGGCGCGCTGTGGGAAGAGTAAATTGGCGGTTTCTACCCCGTGCGTTAAAGTCATTCACGGGCCATCACTGGAGCAGCCCCACCATTGTTGGCTTTACACCACGCGCGGGGAAACCGGATACTGGCCCGAAATCAAGGCTAATGAAGCAGCAAAGGAAAGCTCAAGGGACCAACCCCTTCAGCGATCCTGCCTGTGCACTTATTAGGCCCTACCCCGACGATGCTCAGCAGCGCGTTCGGGGCAGGCCCGGGGGCTTCTGTCGGTGCAACAAACCCTGGGCCTGTTTCCCAACTGTGCACACGCACAACATCAAGATTGAAGCACCAGCCTAAGTCAGAGATCGAAGAGCCAAGAGATTTGAAGAACCAACATGCAGCCAAGAAAGACCAAGATCGAGTCTGAGGAGCAAGATATTGGTAAGAGAAGGGCCTCCCTTGCCGGGCAGGCGAGCCCGGCAAGGGGCGAGGCCACCACCAGAAGCAAGCAACCAAGACTCCCCGGCAGAGCCTGCCGGGGGTCGCGGGGGCAGAACCACCCCACCAACCACTCAAATACGACCCACATCCTCAATCAGTGCGGTGTCAAGCCGCAAGGTGATTAAGTGGCAGCCATTCGCCACATGGCAGCCATCTCCTATAGAAGAAACCCGCAGACGACACATGTCCTGCGACGTGTCAAAAAAAGAGATGCAGAGCTGGCAAGATAGCCCGGCAGGCCTTGCCGGGCGACTAGTGATGTGACACTAAGAGGCGCATTTAATGCACCCTGTCAGCCCGCAGAGTTAGGTATGATAGCACTGTTCGCTATCATATCAATGGATAATGACCACTTTGCCACTGTGGTGACCCCTTAATCTATAAAAGGAGGCCCATGGCACTCGTAGGAGGGGTTATAGGGTTAGAAAGTTGATGAACCCAAGCGACCATACGCGCGTAGTCGCTGCGGCCCCAAGGCAAACCCTGCCGGGCAAGTGTACTACACGTATCCACACTCATTCCACCATCAATCCACCAAAGCAGGAGTAGGGTCTTACGCCTTGCGGCGGCCCGAACCAGGATATATTGCATGTGTGCTCTCTGTCGTGCTGCCGCGCGCTGTTCTGCTCTTTGTGCAACGCGACCTCCCCCCGCCGAACCAGCAAGGGGCCACCCCGTCCCATAGGTGGCCGTGGATATCCCGCGACAACCCCGTTCCGGCACTCCACCGGAGGGGGGAATCATCACCGGTGGCCATCTTCATCATCCCGGCGGCCACCACGATGAGGAGGGAGTAGTCCACCCTCGGGGCTGAGGGTTTGAACCAGTAGCTATGTGTTTAATCTCTCTCTCGTGTTCTTGAGATGTCACAATCTTGATGTATCGCAGGCTTTGTTAATATAGTCGGATCAATGGTGTTTTCGCCTCTCTATCTTGTTGTGATGAATTGAGTTTTCCCCTTGAGATTTTGTTTTATCGGATTGAATACTTTTATGGATTTGAGAACACTTGATATATGTCTTGCATATAAATACTCGTGGTGACAATGGGGTATCATATTGATTCACTTGATATGTGTTTTGGCACTCAACTCGCGGATTCCCGAGGTGACAGTGGGGTAATCTATGCATAGGGGTTGGTGCACGTTCCTGTCTTTGTTTCTCCGGTAGAAATCTTGGGGCACTCTTTTAAGTTCTTTGTGTTGGATTGAATATTATGAATCTGAAATTATTTGGTGTTATTTTAGTATGAACTCTTGGATAGATCAATCGAAAAGAATAGCTTCGAGGTGGTTTCGTACCCTACAAACGATTTCTTCTTATGTTCTCCGCTAGATAGGAACTTTGGAGTGATTCTTCATCGCACGTTGAGGGATGGTTATATGATCCAATTATATTTGCATTGTTGGGAGATTGCACTAGTGAAATGACGGACCCTAGGCCTCATTTTCAAGCATTGCAGTACCGTTTGTGCTCCGTTTTATCAATTGCTACCTTGCTGTTTTTTATTGTTCCTTTCACAAAAATCAATATCTACTATCATTACTACACTTGTATCACCATCTCTTCGCCGAACTAGTGCACCTATACAAATTTCCACTGTATTTGGTGTGTTGGGGACACAAGAGACTTTTTATTATTTTGTTGCAGGGTCGTTTGAGAGAGTCCATCTTCATCCTACACCTCCCATAGATTGATAAACCTTAGGTCATCCACTTGAGGGAAAATTGTTACTGTCCTACAAAACTCTGTGCTTGGAGGCCCAACACGAGCCTACAAGAACAAACTTGCGTAGTAGACATCAAGCTCTTTTCTGGCGCTGTTGCCGGGGAGGTGAGTGCATGAAGGTATATCTTTAGATTTTGCAATTGAATCTTTTAGTTTCTTGTTTATCACTAGTTTGGTTTTATAAAAGAAAATTACAAAAAAATGGAATTGAGGTTGCATCATATTATTCATCTTTATAAAAAAATTCGTGAAAATGATGGAAAGGAAAATTTTGCTCAATTGATAGAAGAAAAATCCAATAAAATGTTTGGCATAAATGATGACCATGATTGCAATTTTATTAGTATGAATTCTTTGAATATCCATGATGCTAATGATATGCAGAGCCATAAGCTTGGGGATGCTATGTTTGATGAAGATGATATTTTTAGTGCCCCAAGATTTCATGTGCAAATTTGTTATAATGATTGCGTGCCTCCTATTTATGATGATTATAATGATGAAAGTGGATTTGGAGAGGTCATGGCTTTATTTAGTGATAAATCCACCATTTTGGATGAGGCTTCAATTGACTATGATAACAAAGTTGCTATCTATGATGATTATGGTGATGACATGTATGCTATAAAGAATAATGATAAACATGAAACTTGTCATCATGATTTTAATTTCCAATCACATGATAGCTATTTTGTTGAGTTTGCTCCCACTACTATTCATGAGAATAAATTTGCAAATGTGGAGAGTAAGAAAATTTCTATGCTTGTGGATCATCAAAAGAATGCTTTATGTGATAGATATATTGTTGAATTCATTCATGATGCTACTGAAAATTATTATGAGAGAGGAATATATGCTTTTGCATATTGCAATAATATCAAGTTTCCTCTCTATGTGTTGAAAATCTTGAAGTTGCACTTGTTTTGCCTTCCTATGCAAGTTGATTCTTGCTCCCATAAATTATTTTCTCACAAAATCCCTATGCATAGGAAGTGGGTTAGGCTTAAATGTGCTAGTCATATGCTTCATGATGCTCTTTTTCATGTTTGAATTCTTATCTTTTATGCGAGCATCATTGGAATCATTATGCCTAGCTAAAAGGCATTAAAGAAAAGCGCTTGTTGGGAGACAACCCAACACTTTTACCTATTGTTTTTGTGTGTTCACATGATTAAGCTACTGTAGTAATCATGTTTTATAGGTTTTGATTCAATAAATTGCCAAGTAAAGCCTTTGGGATAGTGTGGATGATAGTTGACTTGAATCTGTGCAAAAATAGAAACTTGTGCGTCCAGTGCAGAAATTCTTATATTTTACTAGAACGTGGAAAAATCATGAAATTTTTACAGGTGATAGATATACAAATTGTCTAAGCTTTCCTAATTTTTCAAAAAAATGGAGTAGTAGAAATATGGTTGGAGTACAGATTACTACAGACTGTTCTGTTTTTGACAGATTCTGTTTTCAATGCATACTTTGCTTGTTTTCTAGTTTCTATGGCTTATATTGCTCAATATAAATTGTGGAAATGATATTCTACAGTAGGCATTGTGTGGAAACAATTATGAATCTTTTCTTTGACAGTACCAAAGTGAAATGGTCTGCTCTTTATCATACTAACTTATCTCACGAAGTTCCGTTAGGTTTTGTGTGATTGAAGTTTTTCAAGTTTTGGGTGAAATATCGATGAGGAGATAAGGAGTGACAAGACCCTAAGCTTGGGGATGCCCAAGGTACCCCAAGGTAATATTCAAGGAAGATCCAAGCAACTAAGCTTGGGGACGCCCCGGAAGGCATCCCGTCTTTCGTCTTCAACATTATGGGTAACCTCACTTGGAGCTATATTTTCATTCGTCACATGATATGTGTTTTGCTTGGAGCGTCATTTTTTTAGGATTTGCTTTTTGTTATTTAGAATAATGTTTTGCATGTTTCTTTTCAATAAAATGTCAAGGATAGCCTTTACCATGCTTATTTTGCAAGTCTACGTGGTGCTGTTTCAAAACAGAAAGTTTATCGTTGTTGCAAAAATTCCCTAGAAAAGTCAGAATGTGATAAAATGTCGAAATGTTTTGCACAATAATCTCTGATAAATTTTCTACAGTGTGTTAAATTTTCAGAATTTTTTGAGTTGAATAAATATTGATGCTCTTGCATTCTTTACAGATTGTACTGTTTTGGCATATTGTTGTCATGTTTGCATTGTTTGCATGTGTTTGCTTGTTTAATGATTCTATTTGAGGATAGGAGTATTAAATGCAGAGGCATTTATTATGCAATGTTGAATAATAATTTTAGTGATTTGCTACAGTAGACAATGATAAAGTTTTTGTTTTGAAACAGCACCACGTAGACTTGCAAAAATTTTGGGCCGAACGAATTTTTTTTTCTGTCATACATATGACACTTCTATGACGATAATTGTGACAAAACCCGGTATCATCATAGATGTGGTGGGCTCCTACTTCTATGACAAAAAATCATGACAGAAAATGGGCTTTTCGTCCTGCGCGGGCCGGAGACGCAGCTGCATGACATTCTTTGGGCCGTCCATGACGGAAAAAACCGTGGTAGAAGCGAGGGGGTGGAAAATTTCGGGGAGTTCCCAGTTACGGTGGGAGGTCGGGGGCCGAGCGATGCGCGTTTCTCTCGTACACGTATGCGCGTGTGTGCGAGGCGTTGGCTCTAACTGAACCCGAGCAAGGCGTTGGGCTCTAACTGAACCCGAGCGATTGCACTGCACGCTACGCGTTACTGAACCCGAGCGATCGATCGATGGCTGTTAACTGAACCCGATCGAGCGATTCCTTCACTACTGCTGCTAACTGAAGCCGATCGATTGGATGAACAGTGAGCGTTGCGAGGGGGGGGTGGATGAACAGTGAGCGGTGGCGTTGCCTCTGGATGAACAGGACCCCGTGGTGTGGAGGGATGGATGAACTGTAGACGGTGGAGGGGTGCCCGTGGAGGGGTGGTTGAACAGGACCCCATGGTGTGGAGGGCTAGATGAATAGTAGACGGTGGAGGGGTGGTTGAACAAGACCCCGTGGTGTGGAGGGCTGGATGACAGTAGACGGTGGAGGGGTGCCCGTGGAGG